>NC_090437.1:595562459-595684959 GCF_031143425.1 Pleurodeles waltl | reverse complement strand
CACCTGGGCTAGGCAGATGGTCGCCTGGGGGTCGCTCCTGCACTGGAGTTCGGTTCCTTCAGGTCCTGGGGGCTGCGGGTGCAGTGTGGTTTGCAGGCGTCTGGTTCCTTGAAGCAGGCAGTGGTGGTCAGGGGGAACCTCTGGGTTTCCTCTGCAGGTGTCGCTGTGGGGGCTCAGGGGGGGTCAACTCTGGCTACTCACAGGCTTGCAGTCGCCGGGGAGTCCTCCCTGTACTGTTAGTTTTCTGCAGGTCGAGCCGGGGGCGTCTGGTGCAGAGTGGGAAGTCTCACGCTTCCGGCGGGAAACGTGTGGTCTTTAAAAGTTGCTTCTTTGTTGCAAAGAGTTGTAGTTTCTTGAACAGGGCCGCTGTTCTCAGGAGCTTCTTGGTCCTTTAGATGCAGGGTAGTCCTCTGAGGCCTCAGAGGTCGCTGGACCTTGTTGGATGCGTCGCTGTTGCAGTTTTCTTCAAAGTAGGGAGACAGGCCGGTGGGGCTGGGGCAAAATCAGTTGTTGTGTCCGTCTTCACTGCAGGGCTTCAGGTCAGCAGTCCTTCTTTAGGTTGCAGGAATCTATCTTCCTCAGTTTTGGGAGCCCCTAAATACTCAATTTAGGGGGGTGTTTAGGTCTGGGAGGGCAGTAGCCAATGGCTACTGTCCTTGAGGGTGGCTACATCCTCTTTGTGCCTCCTCCCTGTGGGGAGGGGGGGCACATCCCTAATCATATTGGGGGAATCCTCCATCTGCAAAATGGAGGATTTCTAAAAGTAAGTGTCACCTCAGCTCAGGACACCTTAGGGGCTGTCCTGACTGGGGAGTGACTACTCCTTGTTTTCCTCATCTCCTTCAGCCTTGCTGCCAAAAGTGGGGACAGTGGCTGGAGGGGCGGGCATCTCCAGTAGCTGGGATACCCTGTGGTGCTGTAACAAAGGTGGTGAGCCTTTTGAGACTCACCACCAGGTGTTACAGTTCCTGCAGGGGGAGGTGAGAAGCACCTCCACCCAGTACAGGCTTTGTTCTTGGCCACAGAGTGACAAAGGCACTCTCCCTATGTGGCCAGCAACATGTCTGGTGTGTGGCTGGCTGGCAAAAACTAGTCAGCCCACACTGGAAGTTGGGGATGTTTTCAGGGGGAATCTCTAAGATGCCCTCTGGGTGTATTTTTACAATAAAGTGCACACTGGCATCAGTGTGCATTTATTGTGCTGAGAAGTTTGATACCAAACTTCCCAGTTTTCAGTGTAGCCATTATGGTGCAGTTGAGTTCGTGTATGACAGACTCACAGACCATATACTCTTATGGCTACCGTGCACTTAAAATATCTAAGGTTTTGCTTAGATACTGTAGGGGCATAGCGCTCATGCACATATGCCCTCATCTGTGGTATAGTGCACCCTGCCTTAGGGCTGTATGGCCTGCTAGAGGGGTGACTTACCTATGCCACAGGCAGTGTGAGGTTGGCATGGCACCCTGAGGGGAGTGCCGTGTCGACTCAGTCATTTTCTCCTCACCAGCACACACAAGCTGACAAGCAGTGTTTATGTGCTGAGTGAGGGGTCCCTGGGGTGGCATAAGACATGCTGCAGCCCTTAGAGACCTCCCCTGGCATCAGGGCCCTTGGTACCAGGGGGACCAGTTAAGAGGGTCTTACCTGGGTGCCAGGGTTGTGTCAATTGTGGATACAAAGGTACAGTTCAGGGAAAGAACACTGGTGCTGTGGGCTGGTTAGCAGGGTCCCTGCACACTTTCAAATCATAACTTGGCATCAGCAAAGGCAAAAAGTCAGGGGGTAACGATGCCAAGGAGGCATTTCCTTACAGAGGCGATGCAACACCCAGTTGGCAATGCGGTGCTCTCGATGCTCGGACGGTGATGTGGTATCCTTGATTCTGCCAGCAGTGTTGATTCAGATGCACCAGTTCTGATTGGTGCAACGGCATTGATGTGCAGGTTTTGGCAGTTGCAGTACTTTATACCCACTTCCAAGGGCCCTAGACTGGAGTTGCACCACTTGCGGCAAGACATGAAGCAAGGAAAGTCCAGATGTTGAAGGATGAAGAGATGTCTTTGTCTCTCAGTCTTTAGGAGGCAAGACAGCAAGCCCTTGGAGTCATTTTGGTTCTGGGTTGGAGAGATTCAGGTCCAGTCCGTCTCACTACCAGGCAAGGAGGGCAGCAGGTCAACAGAGCAGGAGCCCTGTAGAGTCTAGCATATTGACATTCCTTTTAGCAGTACAACAGTCCTTCTTCCTGGCACAGTATCCACAGGTCCAGAAGTGTACTGAGTTGGTAGGGTCAGAAGTCCAGTTCTTAAACCCAGTGGTGCCTTTGAAATGGGGGAGACTTAAAAGAGAATCCTTTTGAAATGCACAGAGACCGTGCCCTTCTTGCCCTGGCTCGTGACTCACTACAAGGAAGTATGTAACCATGTGTGTGGAGACAGGCACAGTCTATTTAGGTGTGTGAGCTCCTCCCTCTCAATCTGCTGAGGATGGCCCATCAGGATGTTATTGGCCCATCAGTCACACCTAAAGCTCCCTCTGTGTGTGACTATTGGGAGGGTATGCACAAGTCCAGCTGTCATTGTGCTTCAGATATGTAATGGAGACAGGCAGAAGGCACCAGATGGCTAAAGTAAGAAAATTACAATTTTCTGAAAGTGGGAATTGCAGAATTACAATTTAAAATCTGACTGCACCATAAGTTTTGATTTAAAATTGTGATTCCAGAGAACCAATTTTGGGGGTTCCATCTCTTCCCAATTGGAAGTTAAATTTATAAAATGTAGTAAGGTAATCCAGTGTTATCCTTTGGGAGAGACAGACCTTGCAGCATCGAAAAACAAATTTAAGAGTTTTTCACTACTAGGACATGTAAAACTTGAAAGTACATGCCCTGTATTTTTAAATGCACTCCACCCTGCCCTTGCGCTGTTTAGAGCCTATGTTAGGGGAGACTTAAATGTATTAAAAAGGAAGGGTTGGACCTGGCAAAAGGATTAACTTGCCAGGTTGACATGGCAGTTTAAAACTACACATATAGGCTCTACAGTGGCAGGCCTGAGTCATGTTTGAAGAGCTGCGGAAGTGGGTGGCACAGCCAGGGCTGCAGGCTCGCTAGTAACATTTAATTCTGATGGATACAACTACCTGTGGATTCCTCACCTAATGAATTCCCCCCATGCGTAGCATTCGACAGAAACTTCTCTCTAGCTCTGCACGTCGGCCGCCTGACGTCATCTTGGCAATAAGAGGCCCTTGCCGGCGTGCTGACGTCAGTTTCCTTTTTTCCATGCCTTCAATAACGCTTACTTTTCTAGCTACCTGTGTTGTTCGCTCTTCGGAAGGGATACTTTGTGTTTTTTTTCTCGATGTCGGCTCCAAAGAAGTAGGGTTTTAAGCCCTGCAGATAGTGCGGAGGTCGGATGTCGGTGACTGATCCTCACAACGACTGCCTTTGGTGCCTCAGTTCGGATCATGACGTCCAGGGATGCGGGTCATGTCAGAAGATGAATCCAAAGGCATTGAAGGAGCATGAGGCTAAGCTATTTTTAGCCAAGTCGAAGAAGGAGAGGAAGCAGCACCGTGGTTCGTCCTCAGGGAAGTTGACTCATAAGAAACGGCGTCACCGTGACTCTCGGTGTCGGACGGAGTCGAGGTCTCTATCGACTCGGCGCCGTAAGTCTTGGGAAGTGAGTCCGACGGTGTCCCCACAGCCAGTGACTCCGCAGACGTCCCCGGTGCCGTCAGTTTTCGAGGTTGTGGAGCCTTAGTCATCAGGCTTCTCCGGCGCATCCAGGCGCGCAAGAGTCCAGCCTGGCACCGGCTCCTCAGGGCTATCCTTCGTTCCCGGCTCTGGGGACGGGTCCAGCTGCATTTCTCAATGCCATGTTTACCATATTCCAAAATATGGCTCCGGGAGGTGGTGCGCCAGCTGGCCCCACCGGTCCCTCGCATTCAATCTCGGCGTTTCGGCTCCGTACAGGCCGACGCCGTTTATGCCGTTCTGTCCGGCAGGAGACTCTAACCAGGCGCCTAACCCGGCGGCGCAGCCATCGACGTCGAAGGAGAGACCTTAGACGCTGTTGTCGGAGGAGATGGAGCCTCGAGGCCGGATGGCGTTGTCGGATGCAGGGCCTTTGTTCATGGCGCCGGTGAATCCATCTGCAGCGTCGGGAGGATCCGGCGATCCTGTCATGACGCCTTCTCAGCGCCATTCACCGACGTCGTTGCACTCCATGTCGACGCCGGGCTCGAGTCCCAAGTTGAGATCCAGGTGGAAGGCCCTCAGGTTGCTGGAGGAAAGGGAATACCGGCAACAATTCCTTGAGCAGGGGGAAGATTGCTGATCCCCAGAGTGAGTTTCCAGGACTGGATACAGTGAGCGGGCTTGATACTTCCCCAGAATGGGATCTGGCCTCCCCAGGGGAGTATACGGAGGAGGCAGCCACCTTTCACTCAGTCATTAGAAAGGCTGCAACTTTTATGGAACTTCCTTTACCTACAGCTCAGGTTAAAACCAACCTGTTGACGGAAGTTCTGCACCCTGCTACAACCATGGCGGATCCTGTTTTGCCATTTAATGAGGCTCTTATGGAACCAATAGAAGAGGTGTGGAAGAAGTCTGTCACCTCTTCGGCTGTCAGTAGGTCATTGGCCAGACGTTATAGTTCTGCACCGGGGGACCCTGATTTTTTGTCGAAACATCCTTCTCCAGAGAGTCTGGTCGTGCAGGCATCCTGTTCTTCGAGGTCTGGCCCGGGATCTTTTCCGGGAGTTCCATCTGACTGAGAATCCAAGCGCATGGAACAGTCAGCCAAGAAAGTGTTTTTGTCGTGCAGCATGGCGTTAAAAATTGCCAATTCTACCTGTATTCTTGGCAGGTACATACATGCTATAATGGACGCGGCAAAGACCGTTCTACCATACATGCCCCAGGACTTGCATGGCCTACTCTGACGCCCAGGCGGCGGCTACGCAAGTCATTCAGTCAGGGCTCGATACCATGGACTCTTTTCTAAGAGCCACGGGGACCTCTGTTGCCACCAGGCGCCATGCGTGGTTGCGCACATCTGGATTTTCTTCGGACGTTCAGGCCACGTTGTTGGATTTGCCTTTTGATGGGGCAAAACTGTTTGGATCTAAAGTGGACTCTGCGCTAGAGCGCTTTAAGGAATGTAGGGCCACTGCTAGGTCATTGGGTCTGCAGGCTGCTTCCACCCCATTTCGATCATTTAGGCAGCTGCGAGTTTTTGGAAGAGGAGCTTCCTTTCGTGGGAGATCACAGCAGCCAGGACAGCAGTCTTCAAGCCTCTCTTATCAATCATTTAGGGGGCGGGTTAGGGTCTGCACTAGAGGGGCCACCCAGCAGCAGCACCCTTCCTCTACCTCCTGAAGGGTTGCCGCCACAAGGAAAGCAGCCTTCGTCCTCTTGCCATTGTCTCCCATGTCTCTCTGGTAGGGGGGAGGCTTTCTCTTTTTCTTCCCACGTGGGAGTCCATAACATCAGATTCCCGGGTCATCAGTGTGGTGAGAAAAGGCTATGCTCTTCCCTTTCAGGAGATTCCCTTCCCTTCCCTCCCCGTCCTTCCTTTTGTTCAGAAGATCATCTCCTGTTGCTAGTACAGGAGGTTCTGTCCCTGTTGCTGAAGGTCGCAGTGGCGTTGGTTCCAGAGCAGGAGAGGGGTCAGGTGTTCTATTCCAGGTACTTTCTGATTCCCAAAAAGGATGGTCGTCTGAGACCTATCTTGGACCTGAGGATATTGAATCTGTTCTTCAAACAGGAGAAATTTACTCTAGCACAGGTGCTTATGGTGTTGAACAAGGAGGATTGGATGGTGTCGGTCGACTTGCAGGATGCTTATTTTCACATTCCCATTCTGAAGTCGCACAGGAAGTATCTCCGGGTTGTGGTAGGATCGCAGCACTACCAGTTTGCGGTCCTTCCTTTTGGTCTTACTCCCGCACTTTACAAAGGTGATGGCGGTTGTTGCAGCAGACCTCAGGAGGAAAGGGATAGCAGTATTCCCTTACCTGGACGATTGGTTGATCAAAGCCGAGTCTCTGGGGCTTGTGTTGCATCATCTGCAGCTGACAACCCACTTGTTGTTCAGTCTGGGTTTTTCAATAAATGTGCCCAAATCTCACCTAAAGCCCTCTCAACGCCTGCCCCTGTTCATAGGGGCAGTACTGGACACGACATTGAATCAGGCCTTTCCTCCGCCACAGCGGATCCAGGACATTCAGGCGTTGATTCCGATGTTTCAAGAAGGAGCGGTAGTTCCAGTCCTCGAGGTCCTTCGTCTGCTCGGCCTGTTCGCTTCTTGAATTCTGTTGGTCACTCATGCACGCTGGCACATGAGGGCTCTTCAGTGGTGCTTCCACAGGCAGTGGTTTCAGCACAGAGGAGATCTCAGGGAGTCGATAAGGATCTCCAGAGACACTGCAGCGGATCTCTGATGGTGGGCTGCGGATGGCAACCTCTCTAGTAGAGCAGTTTTTGCTGCCTCCTCCGGTGACAAGGGTGATAACGGATGCCTCCACTTTGGGGAGGGGAGCTCATCTGGGGGATCTGGAGATCAAGGTTCGTTGGTCTCCAGTAGAGCAGATGTTTCATACCAATCTGCTGGAACTGCGGGCGATTCGTTTGGCCCTCAAGGCCTTCCTCCCTTCCCTTCGCGGGCAGTCGGTTCAGGTTCTAATTGACAACATGACCGCGATGTGGTATATCAGCAAGCAGGGAGGTGTAGGGTTGTACCGTCTTTGCAGAGAGGCTCTGCGACTCTGGTCCTGGGCTCGGGACCATCAGCTTTGCGTAATAGCAAAGCATCTGGCCGGGGTTCAAAACCTGCGGGCGGATAGTCTGTTGTTTCTTCTCAGACTACCACGAGTGGCGAATGCATCTGGATCTGGTTCTTTACATCTTTTGGATGTGGGGGTTTTCCCCGAATAGACCTGTTTGCCACTCGGGAGAACGCGCACTGTCGTCATTCTGCAGCCTTCAGTATCCGATGCAAGGAGCGTTGGGGGACGCTTTTCAGATGTCCTGGTGCGACCAGTTGCTATCCGTGTTCCCCACCCCCTTGATTTCTCGGGTTTTGAGGAAGATTCACCAAGACCTGGCCCAAGTCCTTCTAATAGCTCCGGATTGGCCACGAAGGGTGTGGTATGCAGACCTACTCCAACTCTCGCTGTGCCCTCCGCTCCGTCTCCCTCTCAGGGCAACCTCCTCTCGCAGTCGCAGGGGCAGGTTCTACACCCCCACCTCCAGAGCCTGCACCTTTATGCCTGGAGATTTAACGGGGCAACCTGAGTCCTTTTTCTCTCCCGCCAGAGGTGGTGGACGTTCTTTTATCGGCCAGACGACACTCCACCAAATCGGTCTATGCTAGTAGGTGGGCTAAATTTGTTCATTGGTGTGGAGAGCAGCAAATTAATCCCTTAGGTGCCCATCTATCAGATATATTTTTATTTGCTTTGTTGTTGGCACAGCATGGTTGTGCTGTGGCCACTGTATCTTTCGGCTCTTTCAGCATTCTTATGTCTTCCTGATCGACCCTCTGTTCAAATCTCCTTTGGTTTTAAGATTTTTGAAGGGGCTTACTAATAGGTTTCCTCCCACTCCTTTTATCATGCCACAGTGAGACTTGAATCTGGTGTTGACTTTTTTGATGGGCTCTCCCTTTGAGCCTCTTCATTTTTGTCCCTTGAGGTATTTGATTTTAAAAACTGTTGCCGACAGCCATTACGTCGGCTAGACATGTAAGTGAGCTCCAGGCCCTTTCTGTTAGTCCGTCATTTGCAACTTTTCATAAAGACAGGATGGTTTTGAGGACCAGGGCGGCTTTCTTACCCAAGGTAGTGTCTCCGTTTCACTTGGGACAATACATCACTCTCTCGACGTTCTACCTTCCTCCGCATCCATCTAAGGAGGAGTAAAGACTCCATCGTCTGGACCCCAGGAGGGCTCTCAGCTTTTTAATTGACAGGATGAGAGAGTTCCGCTTGGATGACCAACTCGTTATTCGATACGTGGGGAAGAGGAAGGGGAAGGCCGTCCACAACGAACGCTCTCCAGTTGGGTCATTCTTTGTATTAAAATATGTTACTCATTGGCGAAGAAGGATCCTCCTGAGTGAATCAGAGCCCATTCCACCAGGGCCAAGTCGACCTCATCGGCTGTGGCCAGAGGTGTTCTGGTGGCGGACATCTGTAAGGCCGCGACTTGGTCTTCCATCCACACCTTTGTAAAGCATTATTGTCTGTATTCGGAGGTGCGGAGGGATGGCCATTTTGCGCGTCTGTGCTGCAGGAGTTCCTGTAGTGACCAGACAGACACCCTCCTCCGAGGTGGTACTGCTTTGGGACTCTATTCATTAGGTGAGGAATCCCCAGGTAGTTGTATCCATCAGAAGAGCAAGTTACTTACCTTCGATAACGCTTTTTCTGGTGGATACACTAGCTACCTGTGGATTCCTCACGGTCCCTCCCACCTCCCCGTTGTCAGTCTGGCCATACCGGGATTGCTTTGGGTGTGCACTTCAGTGTCTTAATTTCTATATTTGTATATATGTACATGCATACATAGTTGCATTTCTGGTTATTTGCAAGTTTTCAAACTGGTTCATGATGGTATGCACCTTTTACGGAGGTCTATAAAGGTTTATGTAAAGGTTTTCTATAAAGGTTTATTGCTTATGATCATGGAGTGTTTAGATTGTTGATGTTTTTCTATTTGTCTCAAAGGCACGTTAAAAATGGCATAAACTGACGTCAGCACGCCGGCGAGGGCCTCTTATTGCCACGATGACATCAGGCGGAGCCGCGTGAAGTCGGGCAATTGTGACGTCCTCGTCGACGTGCATAGTTAGAGAGAAGTTTCCGTCGAATGCTACGCATGGGGAGAATTCATTAGGTGAGGAATCCACAGGTAGCTAGTGTATCCACCAGAAAAAGCGTTACGAAAGGTAAGTAACTTGCTCTTTACAGGCCCTGGGCACAGGTAGTGCATTTTACTAGGGACTTAAAAGTAAATCAAATACGCCAGTTGTGGATGTGTTAAAGATAACATGCTTTAAGCAGGGAGGGCGTGCACTTTAGCACTGGTTAGCAGTCCTAAAGCCAGCAAAAACAAGCTTACAAAACAGGAGCTGTTATGGCAAAAAAGTTGGGGGAAACCATGCCAAGAATGCCAGGTCTAACACCCATCAATCAGAATAAGAAAAATGGACAGACCAACTTCAACAATTCCACAAGAGGATTCTGCTCAAGAACACCTCACTCAGTAAATTTATCTCCTAGACCTATTTCTCAGTAAATCCTGCAACTCAGCCATTGGAACCAGAGTTAACAGTTTCATCATACACTGAACATCCTTTGTAGTCCGCTTCCAAAATACTCAACCTCAAGAAGACAGTATCCTCAGTCTCGTTCACCAGCTAGGTCTTATTCCACTGAATTATTCTACATACACTCCTACCTCTCCGGAAGCATCACCGTTATCTCAAAAAGCTGACATTTTTACTTTTGAAGATGTACTAGTCAGAGGTGCTAACAAACTAAACATTAAATTGCAAGCACCATGGACAACAGTCTCTAATTATGGAGACTCTGCAACCAAGAGCTTCACCAAGACCTACCTCAACTTTGGTATAGGGGTTTGCAGAACTTGCTGAACAAAAAGTTCTTTCAACATGCACTATTAAGGCTGCAACTCATGTGCGTCTCAAAAAAATAGGAAGTGTCAAAACAAGATCATATCTACCTAAGACTAGATCTCAAGCCAAACTCTGTAATAGTCTGTCATAAGAAAGAAACATCCTTCAGCTCCAGAGACTTCACTCCCTCCTGAAAAGTAAAGTAAGAGACTAGATACAGTAAGAAGGAAAACATGAAATTCTGCAGCTGTGATTTTTGTATTTTTTTTTAAAAGAATTCTAGAGCACCTGCTCTATTAGATCTAATCGAGTGCTCTGGGCATCTCTCACTAAGTTTGCAGATGATCTTCCTAAAGACAGAAAACAAGGTTTCATGGATATTGTTCAAGAGGGTCAAACTGTCTAAAAATAATCTATCAGTTAATCCATAGATGAAGCATATCTGGCCATAACACAATTCTGTAATGGTATATCTCTTCGCAGGTTGTCTTGGCTTAGAGGGATTGCCCTAAAACCAGATGCTCAGTTGAAAATCATGAACCTTCCTTTCACTGGACCAGCCCTTTTGTATCCCACACAAGTGAAGAAATGGCGAGAATGAAGAAAGCGGCAGAAATCCTCAAAGCAGTGGGTTTAGATGAGAATATTTCTATCATTCCCAGTACCATCGCAGGGACTATAAATTGCAGTCCAGACAGAGTTCTCTCCCCTCAACCGTCTTGCTGTCGATCCCAAGGTCTTCCATAGCAACATTAACAATTCCATCCTAGGAATAATTGAGGAAGAGGTCCACAACAACACCAGCAGACACACAGGCAGTACTCTTCCAGATCACAACCAGCATCTATACGGTGAGACTCACACTCCTCCTGTTATGTTTACTACTCCAGCAGAAGGTAGTGTTTCACATCACTTAGAGTGGAGATTGATAACCACCAACAAATGGGTCCTGCAGATCTTCCTGAATGGCTAGACCATCCTGTTTAAACATCCTCCACCTTCAGTGCCTCCAGAATCCGCACCAAAACATCAATTGCTACAATTAAAAAAGGAGTTGTCTCCACCTTAACATGAGCAATTGAACCAGTTCCTTTACCTCTAAAAGGAAAAGGTATCTGTTCATGATATGTTTTGGTACCCAAGAAAAGCCAACAAAGGAAGTCCAGGCTTATACTTGACATAAGGCAAACAAATATATCAAGAGACACAATTTCAGGATGCTAGCCCTGCATCGGGTCAATGAAAGGAGACTGAATCTGTTTGATGGATCTCCAGGAAGCTTATTATTTTCACATGCCCATAGTGAAAAAATACCGACAATTCTTAAGATTTGAAGTGGGAGAAGCCCATTATCTTTACACAGTCCTTCCATTCAATCTGAAGTCCATGCGCAGAACATTATCCAAATGCTCGACAGTGGTTGCAGCTGTCATCCGAAGAAAGAGAATTTACATTTACCCTATATAGATCATTGAATGATAAAGGCACATTGTTATTATCAAGCAAAGTTGGATTTCTACATAATGACAAAACCTTTGACAAGTATGCGCTTGCGTATCTGTCACAAAATAAGTTTCTTCACCTCATCAACATCTTGGTTACCAAGGAGCCACTCTGGATGCTAAAAAAGGAGATGTGTTTCCTAGTCAGTCTGCCAGTTTTCGGAAATGTCACCACCTGCTCCAGTTGTCGCATCACAGACAGATGATGTCCCCTCTAGTAGGGTTCATGGCGTCTTGCACATCTCATAATGAGACCTTTACAACAGTGCCACAAACACCAATAGTCCAAATGGAAGGACAGTTGGGGAGATTAACTTTCTTACCACACATGCCAAATAATCCTTGATGTATTGCAAGAACCACAACTTACTGAAGAGAATCCCCTTATTCCGGGATCTTCCAAAACACAGTTGTCACAGATGCTTCCCTGACCGGATGTGGAGCACATTCACAAAATATTACAGTACAAGGACAGTGGCAGCAAAAGGATCAATTGTACCAAATGTTCTGGTACTGAAAGTGGTTGTCTAACCTTGAAGGCTTTTGCACCATTCCTAATTTCCAGCAGGATACTTATTCAAACGGACAATATCACAGCAATACACTTTCTAAAAAGCAAGGGGGGCACCAGATAAACGCTTCTGTCTCTGTAAGCTCAAACAATCAGACATTGGCTACTGGCAAGGAATCTATTGATTCAAGCTACTTAATTACCAGGCATCCAAAATTAAGCAGATCTGCTAAGCAGGTACTTCATAGTCTGACGAATAGGAGATTTAGTAAGTATTTTTCAAGACTGGGGATTTCCTGACGTAAATTTATTTGCCACAGGAGAAAAACTCAAAATGCCCAAACTCTGCAAGTAGAAAGTGGGCACCAAACTTGTTGGGCAGTGCCCTTTTGATTGGTTGAATTTTTCTCTATGCCTTTCGTCCGATCCCATTAATTCCACCAATAGTAATCAAATTCAAAGCATTGGATGCCTTAAAGATACTAATGTCACCAGAGTGTTGCAGACAATTGTATCTAGAGCTACTTCACCTCTCTATCAAACTTCACTAGAGGTTGCTGTGCAAATACAGCCTTTTGTGGAGCATGTAAGAGAAAGCTTTTCACCCTACCATACACTCATTGAGTTTTGGAGGCATGTCTCTTGAAATAATTCAGTAAGGACACTTAAATCTTCCTCTAGACTGTATGACCATTCTCAAGGAAGTGAAACGTCTGAGCACAAGAGCATTTTGGGATTTTAAGTGACAAAGGTGTATCATCTGGTGTCTTCAGAATAACAATGATGCAATTTAACGCCAAGATGTTATTTTCACTTGGCATGATCAAAATTACAAATCAACTCGGTAAAAGTATGTTTAGCTGCCATAACAGCATACTGAAAAGGACAGAATCAAAGATGCTTTTCTACTACATCATTTGGTAAAGACTTTTTAGAAGCATTGGAAAATTATTTTTCTCCTAATAGGCAGCCTGGTCCTCCTTGCGAATTAAATCTAGATTTATACAAATTAATAGCTGCTCCTTTGGGCCTAAGCACAAGAACACCATGTGGCATTTCACCTAAAAGGTAGCCTTTTTAGTAGCTATTACCTCAGCTAGAAGAGTTAACGAGCTGCAAGCTCTGTCTTCTGTAAAACCAGTTACAGTTTTTCACAGAAATAGAGTAGAATTGAGAATGCATTCTTTTTTGCTAAAGGTTGGCAGATTTTTACATTAATCAAACAATTTCACTTTGGGTGTTTTTCAATGACCCTTTTTCACCAGCAGAAAGGACTCTTTGCTCTTTAGATGAACAAACCGGTTGTTCATAAATTATCCATCTTTAAGAACTGATATGGCTTCACCTAAGCAAACGATAGCTAAATGGATAGTTTCCTGTATTATTCTTACCAATAGGCTAACAAGTCTTTACCATGTAAAACTAGAGCTCATTATACTTGTAAGTCTGCATCAGCTGCCTGGATTAGAAAATACCAATTACAGAAATTTGTAAAGCAGCTGCATGGAAATCTGTTCATACCTTCACTAGACATTATTGTTTAGATAAAGATTCAAGAGCTGATTCTTTACTAGATCATGCAACCTTAAAAATCTGTTTAATTGTGTGGTCCTTAATTGTCACACACCTACTTAGACAAAATGTTATTTTTCTATAGATTTGGATCGACCCCTGCAAGTTAGGGATATGCTTCCAATTCTATTTTAGGTTTATGACCATCAGTGAGGATTCTATGATGGAGAAAGTTATTTATTTGTATTTCTAGTTCTGCATTGTAGTTATCCTCACTGAAGTTATAAACAACCCTCCTTGGTGGTCAATATGTTTCTTATTTTTCTTTTTAATCCATTACCTCCATTCAAAAACAACTGAAGCCGTGAGGCAATCTTCCAGTACAGTACAGTGTTTGTTAGGAAGGGAAGTAGCTGGCTCCGTAAAGTAACAGTGTATTTTTCTTGCAGTCCTTGAACTCTTGAGCGGACCGCCTCCTTTTTTCTTTCATTTTTTGTTCTCTGCATGTGCTCAATATGAGTTTTAGAATTGAACTCGGAGTTGCCTCTTTTCAGATGCTGCAATGTCATCAAATTCTATTGATTAGATGCCTTTAATTCTACAGGGAAAAAAACAGTAAAAAGCAGGTCTGTCCTAGTTTTTAATGAAAGTAACTCTAATTCTGTGGCCATTGAGATGGTTAACTCCATCTAAAGAATGACCTTCAGTACCTGAAGAAAAAGTATTCCGGTATCCTCACAAATACCTGGGAATATTCTAGGTTTATGACTTCAGTGAGGATACCAACAATGCAGAACTAGGGATACAAGTAAGGTACATTTCCTTCTTTCATGGCCAAAGACATTTATGTAAGCAGTCTTTGCAGATGTTAGATTTTTTTGACCGTTCCTCTGTCTCTACAGTGACCTCTCATGGATTACACTTCAGATGATAACATTTTAGACCAGTAGCTTTTAAACTTACAATTAAATCAAAATCCAGTGATCATACTAATTCACCCTTATAAGTAGTTGGGAAAAAATTAACCACTATGTAGCAACTCAGAAGTAGTATCAAGAATCCTGACAAATGAGGAACGTAGATGCTGCAGAGCAATAGAACAGTATAGTGGTTTTAAAGCAAAGAGCCAAGAAACATAAGAGAATTATCCACACAAAATAAAACAGTAATTTTGTCATGTGATGACCTCCTATTTGAAATGACAGATGGTTTCATTTTTGTTTAGGTTAAATTATTTTGTCAGGTGATTAATCTTTATCTAGAAGGCATTACGATAGCTCACTCTACTAGAGAATTGTCCACTGTGGAAGACGTTGGGTAATGACCAGCTAAGAGCTTATTTGACTTTGTATTGCCTTTGTGTCATTTCACTTCTGCATATTACTTTATGAATGATTTGATCTGATGGGTAGGTGGGTTGAAAATCAATGACTTGGGTATGTGCCTTTGCTCCTTATTATGGCTTTAAATACCATGAAGCTGGAGTCCTTCTTTAATTCTGCCGCAATTAACAAAATAAGTATCCATTTTCATTGGTTCAGAATGATTGTATAGGAAATATGGTGCTAGATCAGTTGTAGTTTCAGCATTTTTGTGACCTTAATACAGTTGAGGCCACTGAAAATAAAGCTGTACAACCAGATGCCTGGCTATTTAGTTAATTAGTGAGGTAATTTATGGATGATACCATTGAAGCTAAAGCATTGCTTAACTGTCAGTGATTAATTTATTTATTTTCTTTGTACTAAAATCACACGAATGTGTCATACTTCTCAGGTTCCTGCTCATGACTTTTTGAATTTCATATCATATAGGCTTGTTATACTTCAAATAATCATAGTGGATGGGGTTACAGGAGGTGCAGGTGTTGGTGCCTAGGGAAAATATAGTTACAGCCCTTAAAGCTGGGCAATAGCAAAACGGTAGAAGTCTATATGATTGTTACCTGTTCTGTCTGTATGCTCTGAATTGTGTTGAGGTATGCTAATGTTTTTATCTGGTTGTTTTAGCTCTTGTTCGGCACATGTCTTCTAGCAGTGTCCCTGGTTCCTCTGGACAGGGTATGATATACTACGTATTTGTTGGAGTTGCGGCCGCCGGTGGAGGATTTTATGTAAGTGTCACCTTGTCTTTTGACATAAGTAATCATAACCATTTTAAGTTAACCAACCAATGTTTTTAGCCTAAATTGTTATTAAAATGCTGCTGTTATAAAAATGCTTTTGTTCGTTTGCCTTTATTTGTGTTTTCCTGCCATTCTCCGTTGACATCCGTGTGACATCCTAAGGTTCAGTGGCCTAAATTGAAAATCCTGTATTGCCTGTATTAGAGAGTCCCTACAAAGTATAAAGACCTTAAAGACGGAATCTCACTATTATTTGGAAACAATATTGTATAAGTTAATCTTTGATATAACTTGTTTATCAATGCCAACAAAACATTATCATATATAGTGTCATTATTCAGAATGTGTCTGTACCTCAGTTTGGGATCCAGTATATGCAGACTGGCTCGGACTCCTAGAAGGCCACCCAGACCTTGGAAAACTAGAAAAGCATTTAGAAGTACAAAACAGAAAGTCGCAAACACAACACAGTGAAAACCTCGCTCAGATTTATAGAAATAGTCAAATGCAATAAACAAAAGGACAACAAAATGATTTAAAATGCAATCACAGTTACCAGAGCTATGATTTTTTTTTGTAAAGATATAAGGCAAAGAAAAAGGCCAAGAAAAAGTAAGCCAAGTGGCAATTACTGTTAACGGTTGTCTGGGACCTAGGCACATTTTCAGGCCGACCACGGCATAGCGCCAGTCATATACACCGAGCAGTTCATCCTGGTCAAAGATTTCACTTTATGATTTGGTCTCTAGAATGGAAGTAAAGATCCTCCAACAGGAGAAGGCAGCTGACTGCATTGGGCTAGGTCCATTGGAATTCAGCAGTGCATCAATTGATGGTACTACCTTGGGTGCAAAATTTGCCTTTTCCTAGTTGGACCTGAGTTGGTGGATACTGTTGGGTCCTTCGCCTGGTAAACATTTCTAACTTCTAACTTAATCCCCTTTTTTGAGCTTGGATTCCTTCAGTTGGGCAAGGAAGCAGGCTCAGTCTGAGAAGGTTGCACTGAAGTCAGGTAGGCTTGGTTGTGAGGTTAGGCTGAATTAATTTTCAGGGTGCAAAAAGTTCCAAGCTGGGCCAAACTGTTTTTATTTATTTATTTATTTATTTATATATATATTTTTTTTTTGGTGCCCAGTAAGGTTGCACCTTTTGTGGATTGACTCTGGTAATTGGTCCCGTTTCTCCGGAGATCTCAGAAATCCAATTTTTTTCAGAGAGTTAAGAATAGGTCCTTCTGGACACCAACAAACTTTACAGAACTTCAGGTACAACGTTGGGGGTCCACCAGAGGCCCTCAGCAGGGTCCAGTCCTCTTCGTGTGACAGTTTTTTGGTCACTCCAGAAAAAAAGCCTCTTGTAGCCTTTAGAGTCCACTTATTTTTCCTGGGTACAAGTTAGAAGCAGGTCTAGCCCTTCAGGTATCTTCACAAGTTCTAGACAGCAGCTTCAGATCTCTTCTTTTACGGGTCCAGAAGGTGATCTGAGGAGTTGGTGGAGGGGTCCTTTTTTTACAGTTGAGTAACTTTTTGGTTTTTATTTTTGGTAGGGCTCAGCAACTACCATTTGCTTCCGGGTGTCTTCACATTTCAAAAAGCACTTTTGATTAGGTAAAATTTTGATCTGTATATATAAAAATAAAATGCATTTAAGTCATTTCGTAGGTCATGCATGGATAGTGATGTGGGCGTATATGTCATCATTCATGTAAATCTACAGACTGATGTGACCACCAGCAACAGCGTGTAGTAGTTCTTTTTGGTTATTTTTTCCCCCCATTTTTTTCATTTCATTTTTTGCTGATTGTGCACAGCTTTGGCAAAGCCAGGAGGTCAAAATGTTGAGACCTATTGGGCTTGCCAATTCTTTTTTCTAATGGTTCAGTCTCTAGATGTCTGACGCACATACCAATACGTTATTAAGCAGGGACAAGGAACATGAAAGTGAAAAGATGAATTACTCCATCCTACAAAATAGAGCTGCTGTTAGATTTGCCTTTTTTATTCTGTGAAGCTTTTGCTTCCTCCATCTTATCGCTGGCTTTTCAGAACAAACCTATATTTCTCCAATTTGGGAGTGCCTTTATTAGGCACCAATCACTGCAGATTATAGTTAAAAGATTTAACAATTGTGAACAGAGCAACACAACAGGGTGCCTATGGAATACAGGGAGATGACAACATTAACTGTAACTGCTCCAATTAAATAAACTTACCCTCAGAGAAGAGAAAGTGTATTAATGCTACTGCTGCGAGAACAGGGTAATTTACATGAATGCATTTTTAAATATTGGCTTAGCCTTTGCTTCACTAATGCATAACAGTGCTCATAGCACCACCTACAGAATGCAACCTCAAAAGTCCCACATTTTGAGGCCTGTTGGAAGAATAAGGGATGGTTCTGATATTCAATGTATTGGTGATGGGGTTAGGTCAGTGGTTAATGTGCACAAGAAACCGCAAACCAAGACAAGAGTCACTGGATTGAACAGGTCTAACCAAGCAGCCCTGTATGTACATTATAGCATTTAGAGACAGAAGTGTTTAATAAATGAGTCGATTCCCCTGTGTGATGGTAAATCTGGGACTGGGGGCAGTCTGGCATGGTAAAGCAAGAGCAAATGGGTGCTGTTTCTTGGCTGGCAAAATACCTCGTTTTATGAGCATGTGGCCGAACACATTGCATTGGTTCATTACTCTCTGCAGAAACCCTCTAGGAATTAACTTCAGGGTGGTTTCAGGCATGCCCTAGGAGCAGGAATATTGATCACTGTGTTTCCTAGAAACAACACTCGTAACCTCCTCCCATACGCCTACCCCACCGGGAGTCAGAACTATCATATTGTGATCCCCAGACATATGTATTCATTGCATCCTGCTGTAGTCCTCTTGTTTTCCCCGGTAGGACACTGAATGCCCTTGGGCTTTGGGGTAGCTGTGCGAAACTTTAGGCAAGTCTGTGGTAGGCAGGGGCCAGCCATTCCAGACTTGCTCGATTGTGGCACCTAGGAAGCTGTTCATGCCAAGCCCTGGTCCCTAGTTTGAAGTGACTGGAAGAGAGCATGATTACTAGCCCTCTCAACGAGAGTCAACTAGGGGAGTGTGACTTTACTGCACATTGCCTGTGTGTGGCTTGGGAATGCATGTGGAAGAAGGAGCTGGAGCTGCCACTGTGACTTGGACCTACCACAGTAGGCACACTTGATAGTCCCTGAGCAACTCAATTATTGACAGGGAGCACCCCTACATAGTCACTATCCTTCTCAGTATTGTGTTACCAGCAGAGGTAGTTACATTGTGCCTTGAATTAATTTTAAATGATGTATAAGTATATCAAAAAGCATTGTTCTCAGTATTATACTACACAGTATGACAGATAATACTGTTTGGATAGCCAGTTCGTACAAGTTATTTGCCAAATTGAAAAACGAGCATTAGCAAGATTTACAGGTTTCACCTATGTGAAATATATTGGCTTTATCAGTATATATATTTTTTTACATGTTGCAAAGCAACGTGAGCTGCTGAGCAACATTGCTTAAAGTTTTTTAAAAAAAAAACAACAAAAAAAAACTGTGATGCACCCAGCATTGACCGTGTCCTACCGCTTTTTAAAACACATTAAGTTTGCCGTGTTAGACAGCAGCCCACGCTGCTGTGCAACATGTAAAAGAAAAATGGTGTGGGGGGTTCAAAAGCGGTAGAAGCAACGGGAGGGAGAAGGGCGGTAAAAAGTTTAGAGGGTGGGAGGTTAGGTGAAACCACGGGGAGGGCGGAAAGCATTTTAGTGTGATACGTGTGTGCCCAGAATACTGACGTTATATACCGTCTTCATTCACAGTGCGTAATAGCATGATAAAAAGTGAGCGACGGAGTGTGCACACTTTACATTTTGTTTTGAGTCACAATTGAATTACCAGTTGACTCACTCATTTACCTCGCCTGGGTTTCTTTTTAATAATCCTGAAGTTTTAGTTTGATTGCGCCTGAATAAGACTACAATTCCCAGAATGCATTGCATTGTTCAGAAAAGGCAATATAATCAAGTTAAATTTCCCATTATCAGTATCTCTATATACTGGTACCACTACAGCACAGCATGCACACAGCATGTTACCCTCCTTACGCTACAATGTTTACAAGAAAGGATTGCCGAAAAGGTAAGCTGTCTGCAACATAGTGTGGGCATTGCATAGACCTTGGGTTCAGGTTAGGTATCTAAAACCATGGTCTACCTGATATTTTCATAGATTACAGCCTCTCCAATGATATCGCTCATTGCACTGCAGTGAAGTATAGTCTTCGCCGAAGGCATTATAACATGAAGGCATGCTGCATTCCCTGAATAAAGTAAAGCCAGGAATTGTCATCTTTTTTTCATTTAGACTTTCAATAGTCAACAGTGAAAGTTGGGTTTGTGTTGTCGGAGAAGGGAGGCTTTGAGTGCAAAGTTAGTGAGAGGCCTCATGTAAGGTATGTCCAATTACGCATGCAGACTTGGGATGTAGAAGCTTGAGCAAGAGTTAGGAGATACTGGGAAGGACGTTAATATAACAAAACGTGGTCAGCGCTCGCTGTCATAGCATTTTTTTGTTCCAGGTTGGGAGGGTTGGCGGCGGGTTTGGAGGCAAAAATGGATGTGAGGGGGGTGGGAACGAAGGCAACATAGGTTGGAGGGACAGGGAAACAAGTACGTGGGAGAATGCGGGAGGGATGGGAATAGAGGGGGAGTGCATACACATGCACTTTTAAAGAGTGCCTGATGTTTATATAAAAAAAAGTACCCCTACAAATGGGAGCCAGTGGAACGACACTGTTCAGAGACTGGAAACTGTAGATGGTCCAAGCTCCAAGGACGCCGAGCAAGAACAAACTGAAGAGAGTGGGAGCAGCAGGAAGACCCTGACCAATGAGAAGCAAGGAAATGAGACCGATGTGGGAACCAATCAATGGTAACTAATGGGTGGACCCTTAGCCCTTTTTAAGATTTTGCTTTTATTACAATAGATTTCCCCAGCACAGCTTGGTCAGTGCTTTGACGTGTTCTTGTTGGTTAATAAAGCACTGTCTGGTGCAAACAGCAGTCTTGAAAGTAGGTTTCTGGTGGTGTTACTATGTCACAAGGGTGCTCATGCATGTTTAAGCAGACTGGCAGCAATTGATGTCCAATATAATGAAACACTACAGCATATCCCTTTAAAAATCCTAAACATAATACTGCAGAGACACAACAGCCATAGAATACTACCACAGTAATACACCAACACCAAAATAAAACAGAGCACCGCTTTAACAATACAAAATTAACACCACAACACCTGTATACAAAATAGCACCATAAAACATAGGACTACAAAATGATGCTGCAACACAATAGTGTGCCACATATAAAAGACAAAATACAATTGAGTTATGCCAAATTGTTGGTGGCTGCACTGTGTAGAATGTTATCTTTTGTGGCTGTGTTGTAACAGGTTGCTGTATTGTGTTCTATTTTTGTATTGTGTATTTGATGGCAAGGTGCTGAATTTGAACACAAGGAATGAAGGAGTACGGTTGAGTGTGCATATTTGGGTATGGCCTTAATGCCCAGTGACCCATGAGGAATTTACACTGCGATGAAAAGGCACAAGGGTGTGTGCTGCAAAGATGACTGTTATTACAGTAGTCAGTCGTCTGCACCAGTTGGTGCCTAAATATCTGCTGCCGTTGCACGAGTCACTTGTATTTCCCACGATTGTGTTTTTATTAAGTAAACGAGTGAGAATTTGGTTCGTTTTTCTTGTTCTCTAATCTTTTGCTAAGGTAGGAATTAACTCAGATAGGATCAAATGTATTTATTGCAACTACAACATTTGCTTGTCAACTGCACTAAATAAATGCATTCTACATATTAATCAATTTTCAGTCCATTCTCTTGGGAAGTTGAGTCTGCTACTGCGGTAGTTTTTCATATCACACCTGAGGTACTGTTTGTAAATTGAATGTACTTACCCATAGCATTATGTCGCAAAGTAAAACTCTCTCCAATTGTTAACTAATAAACTGGGTTTGATATTTTGTAATCATTTTATTGAGCGTTTGTGTTGAAAGCCTTTTCTGAACAGTAATTATATTTCCGAACCTTTTATTTGCTTAAAACTTCGTCATAAGTGACAGGGATGAATGGTGTTAATTGAACCAATCCAAATTTATTTTGTGAACAGACAGTGATATTCTAGTAGTAGATTGGTTTTACTTGCAGTTACCCTGCTGTGCATGAATTTAGTTATCAGTGAGGTATTCTGATTTATGGCATATGCCATGTTATGTAGGCCCGACTCGTCATTTTGTCTCTTTGCCAGTCACCAGCCAGACAAGCCTGCTAATCTGATCCTCGAAATCCTGCAATCTCAGTCTATTTAGCCGTCAATAACTGCCACTGCAGCAGATTTTCAGGCTCAAAGCATTATGCAATATAAAAACAATGACTGTTGGGAAAGCAATGTCCCCTGCATGGTGGATAGTTGTGTTCCCTTCCCAAAGTACCCAACTACGAAACCCTGGTATTCTAGTTTAGATTTTTGGCCCCAGCTGTGCGCTTATCTAGCATGTGGGTGAAGACCCAGTCATGTCCCATGACGTGTGTGGTCCTGGCCTTGGAGGGGTGCACCAAGAGCACTTCTTTAAGGCCTGCATTCTACCGTCCCTATTACGCACTGTAGAGCAATGTTGGCAAAATATTGTGACCAGACTATCTGTCCCTAGAGTGGTAGAGAACATTGACACTGAAAACGGAGAATAGGAGACAGGCTTCACCTGAGTTATTCAGCAAGATTCTTTTGCTGCAACGAGTTTCTGATTAACCATTTTGTGTAGGATGAAACTGCAGTCGTTTTTGTGTGTCCAGTAGAAGAGGCTAGGCTTTTTTGTCTTTTCAGGATGAACTGTCTTTGTGACTGGGATATACTGAATGCTCGCACCGCTTTGTGGCTCTGTTGTGTGTTCTCCAGTCGTAAGATGACCCTGCTTTGAGGAACGTTCCTCTAAATAAAGGTGGAGTCTGTAATTCTGCTTGGATAGAACACCTGATAGGAGGACTGACCCATACCTGTTCTGAAAGTGCTGATTGAGAATACATATATCCTGTCTGCTTTACCTGCATAAAAGTGGTAGCTGTTAACACCCATGTTTTCCTGTTCCTAGTTCTCTCTCACCAAGCTAGAGGGGTGCTCCACAGAGTACCCAGAGGACTACTGCACAACCAGAGCTGGTTTCTGCCTTACAGCTGGCTTCCCAAAATTGAGGGGACATCTGCTTGAGTCTCTTCTGAAGGAAGCACTGTCCCCCCTGGCCTGGAATTCCTGAAAGTGACCTGCCGGAGAGAAGCGGTAAGGAGAAAGCCAAACCTGCCTGCATGAGGTTGATGCCAAACTATGGGTCCATCATCCAGAGACTCTCGAGAGTGACTGGTGCTACTGGTTCTCAGCCTTTCACCCAAGTTGAAGATCTGTGGCATTGCAATGCTCTAGTGTGTCCAAGTGACTCAGCCTGAATGAACCTGCCTCCTGCTGGTCTGTGACCTTCCCCCAAGCAGACTACACCACAGAAGAACTGACTTTTACCAAGCCGTGACACTGCTATTTGTCTGAACACAGTTGAGGGATTAGCCCGTATGCCCATGGTGTGCCAGAACAGTTTACGTCACTAAAAGTAAAACTGCAGCCTTATTCAAGGTGTACCCAAGTGACTGCACTTGTCTGAGCAGCTAACCGGAAATATGCTTGATTGAATTGTTACTGGACTGTCTAGCACATACAAGTGGCACAGCTGTTACCACCTGGACCTGAGACCAAAAACGGACTGAATCTCTGCCTTGATTTACACATCCTCCCCTCAATCCAGTAGGCCTGCTCAGTGGCAATTAGGACTAGGTGGAAGCAGGCAAGATTTCAACTAGTTAACAATGAGGCAATCTTGAAAGTGCTCTGCTTGCCAACACCCACAGGCCTATGTGGACTTCTTTGCCATATAGCAGGATGTCGTCAGCGTAGTAAAGGGACACAGTGTTGGACTCTGTTCTTTAGGGTTCCTCAGATAAAGGCGAATATCCAGAGGTTCCATTGCTGTCAGTACCTTTCAATGATAAGTGCAGCTGCCGTTCGTTGAGTCGTGCTGCAGCTCTGCTCCATGGCAGGGTTGAGGCACACAGTCGTCCAGGCCACTCAGTGCATCTAGATTGTCAGGGCAACAGGGAGGCAGGGTTGCGGGCACACACACTGGTGAGAATTCAGAGATGCTCTTAGTGAGCAGCGTGTGCTTCTTCCTGGGGTGGTCGCCTCATAGGGGAAGCGCGGATCCTTCCAGCGATCAGGTAAAGAGGAACGTTGCTCTTGGGGCACTTTTCATGTGGGGAAGCGATTATCTTGAAGCAGGGTGTCCCACATGTGGAACGGTGGAGGGGCTGTAACTAAGTTACACCCTCACTTTTCAGCAGGTAAACAGGCACGCTCCCACACAGAGGAGCTTTTTTCCTTGCAGAATGGTGCAGTGAGCTGGAATGAAGCAGTTCACGAAAAGTTTGATGTCCCTGAGACCTCAGGGAGAACAGGGTGACAAGCAAGCAAGCAAGCCTTGGACTCATTCTGGGGCTTAGTCCTTGTTTCTTTAGCACGCAGAGGTCAGCAGGACAGCACAACAAAGCAGGGAAGTAGTTCCTTAGAACAGGCACCACAGAGTGGCAGTCCTGATTTGCTAGGGTCAGATCCCCAGGAATTGTATCCAAAACTGCCTTTGATGTGGGAATTACTTCAAACGAACTCCCTGGAGTGCACAGGACCCCCTTTCATCCCAGCCCTGGCTCAAGACTCTTGTTTTTCACAGTAGTGGAAAATGAAATAGGCAGTTTGTCACTACCAGCACATGTAAAACTTAAGTATATGTGCTTCCTTTTGCTAACGTAGCACCCTGCCCTATGGGCTGTCTAGGCCCTACCCCTAAAGGGTGACTTGCTTGTAGTAAAACAGGAGTTGAAGGCTTGGCAAGAGGTTTTAAATGCTAAGTCGAAGTGGCAGTGGAACTGCACACACAGACTCTGCAGTGGCAGGCCTGAGACATGTTTACAAGGCTACGTAAGTGAGTGGCACAATCATTGCTGTGGCCCTCTAGCAGCATTTAATTTACAGGCCCTGGGTATATAGTATGGCACTTTACAGGGGACTTAGAAGTAAATTAAGTATGCCAAACAGGTGTAAACCAATGTTAGTGTTTAGAGAACACTGGTTAGCAGTGGTAAAGTGCTCAGAATCCTAAAAAACAACAAAAAGGTCAGAAAAAGAGGGGGAGGAAGGAAATAGTTTGTGGTAACCCTGCAAAAATGGCAATTTCCAGCAGCTAGTGACTTCAGAGTCTGTTTAAGCATGCTTCTTCCAAGTGCCACAAACTAACAGCAGGCAGGTTTTGGTGCACCGCCAGCTCCAGCATACTTCAGGCTAATGCCCCTTTTCAGCAAGGGTGACCAGTTCTGATCAGGGAGCCTTCCAGTTTCTCTTTTGAGAGCCTCTGGTGAATTGACTCTTGACTCCACAGCCAATTGCTTTTTGTTCAGATTGGCAGACAGTTACTCTTGCAGGGTTTTATTACTCCTCCCCTCTTCTCTCTGGCAAGCATATGGGACTCCAGGTGGTCACCCTCACCTCTGGGAAAGCTGGCTGTCAGGCAGACACCAACTCTGATTGCACCGCAGTCCTCTTGCATACTCTGTGGATCCTCTCTCCTTTGTATGAGAAAACGTGCTACCAGAACAACAAATGGATATCTAGCGCCTACTTGTATACAGGTGCAGCAGCCTGGATGAGTGTTTCCTACACTTTCAGAAATAGTTTGGCTTGGTTTCTCTTCCATGTGTCCTTTTTAGGTAGGCTTCCATACTTCGCCTTTGTGTAGAGTGATGTTCCTCACAGCAGGGTCATCTCCAGGTTGGATTACCCACAACAGAAGCACAGAGGTGTGAGCATTTTGCATTTGGGATTCAACAGCCATCCTGGCCTAGATCAGATAGTGAAACTTAAGACTGGGCTCAATTAAAAGACCCTTCACACTGAACAACAGATAATGCAGTCCCAACTTCCACCCTGCTATCTATCTAATGTCAGAGTTCGGAAAGGGTTACCAGGCTTGTGCAGAAAATTGACTGAATATAATTTCTATGGGAAGCTCTTTGTCCACTTCTCCCATTTCAGCGTCTAGGCCCTCTCTCTTCAATCTTGTATGTCTGAGAAAATAACCACACTTTATGCACATAAACAAGTTTCACATGGACTTTGAAACCGAAACCAAAAGGCCTCCTTCACTCTGGTCACTCACACACCTTCCATATTTGTATTGCTGATGCCGTAAACACAAACATGCATGTGCTGGGATCTTGGTTAGATTGTGGCAGCAAAAATGTACACGTGGAGACCAGTAGGCTCCCGCTCCTGTGACACAGATAAAAAGGTTGGTTACAATTTCCGTTTCACTAAAACATGGTATGCTGCAACCACTTCTTTAAAGGCTTACTCCTGCCAGGGACTGTCATCAGCTGTTGCTATGGAGAGTGCTTATTGTGCATCCTTCCAGGTCCAAGTCCAGAGCCTCACTCGCGTCAAGGACAAGACTTTGCACACATGATATTGGAGTAAGACTGTCGAAGAGGCGAAAACTCAGGTTACTTACACTTGGGCTCTCTAGGCAGGTGATATCACTGAACACCACGCAGGGAACATTCGTATGTCTGCTGGACTCTCGCCACTCCATTAAGAGAAAATTAGCCTGGAGATGCCTTAAGGGATCTCAGATACAGGGAGAGTTGGCCTTGAGGCAAAGCTAGGAGAAATGGGTAACTCTACTTCGCGGTCCACTGCTTTTGGAGGGGCAAGAGTGCTTTCATCCTCCTCCTGTCCTGTGTCCAATTCCTCTTCAAGCACCTCTGACCGCTCCTCAAGTCGTCCACTCCATGTCGAGGCACGCAGCATTATGATGCTCGAAAGACTCTGCCGAACGTAGTCATCGATTTCAGGGGCCGCCTTGTCTGGTGGTTACTCTTCTGTGAAGTCTTTTGTTGCGCACCACAAGAGATCTACCTGTCACTCCTTGTAAACTTACAGTGAGAAAGTTCGGAGTCTGAGATGAATCCTGAATGTCCCAGCATTTTTAGACCCGCAACTTTCCACTGAAGTTAATCTTCCTGGTACATCAGTAAGGGTGACTTTAGCACATTCAGAGTTTAACACATAGAGGGATAGAGTGGTTAATTAACCAATGCTTCTGCATCCAGCTCCTCCGCAACAACGTAAGGAGAAGAGACATGAATGTCATTTTTATCCCAGGAGTGACCCCTCCAAGGGACTGAGAATGGACAGTCGGAGATGTGCAGGTCCTTTTCCTTTCAAATGAAATAAGTGCAGTTAATACCAGACAGTACCTGCGCATTTAAAGGACGGGTAGTTTCCACCTACAGATCTAATAAAGTACATAATTCTTTACCATCCTCTGCCATTCCGTCATAAAATCAAAGGCATTATAGCGCTGCACACCCGACAGACCATACTGCTCCTCCCGTTATTCCAGTCACGTAGCACTGTCTTAATGTACCCAGCATCTCTTGTTATCCCTGTACTGTTAACTACATACAACAATGCTTCTTGACCCTGACCCGAAGAAAAGGAGAGGATGTGGCCTAACATACAGAGCTGCTAACTTTGGAACTGGAAAACAAGGTTTGAGTCTCCACGTCGGCTCAGCATCTCGTGTTTCTAGGCAAATTACGTAGGGCCTCATTACGAGTTTGTCAAAGAAGATTACTCTGTTACAAACGTGACGGATATCCCGCACGCCGTATTACAAGTTGCATTATATCCTATTGAATTTGTAATACGGCGGGCGGGATAGCTGCCAACTTTATGACTGAGTACTCACCTTCGCCAAACTCGTAATGAGCCCCCTAATCTTGACATCCCAAAAAAAGGTATATCCCTGTATAATATAATTTGTGCTGATGTAAAGCTTTGTGTAATATATTTGGTGCTAATGTAATGCGCTCTAACAGATTTGGATCGAGTTCGTGCTATACAAAACTACAAAAGCAAAATTGTATTCACACCTCTGGGAAGGACATGGTGCTCTTTCGAATCACCTATAACAAGCAACATATCGTCCCTTTCCAGATCTGCGAACCAGACACTCACACTGTGCCAATGCACATCAACCATTACTCATTACCATGCTTTGGCATAATCCCTTTCAATAACTGGCACCACATGCATCTTTGTCAACATTTGCATCCCACCCTGCAGTATGAATGTTCTATCCCTGCAATGAGGCATACACACGGCACATTAATATCTTCATCCCTGACCTTCAGCAGCACTGGGTATTTCTGAAAACAGCAAATAGCTGTTCAAAAACACCTCAAACGTACCGTGCTGCATCCCGTTCTATTTCATTTCAAGTAGTTGGTAGTGACACAACAATTTTGAAGAACACAGGGCTGCAGAGCTTTTAATCGGTTTATGCTGGTTATTTTTTTTTTTCTTTGCATTGAGATTATTGTATATTTCAATGTTTTATGTAGAACGCCTTGGAATAGCTACGGCCAACATAATTCTGATCCTTATCAGCAGCATTGCCTCGTGCAAGGAAAATGGATCCAAATAGTATAATCTACGAATCCCGTAGCATAGAACATGCCCCCAGCGTCAGCAGCCGTTACCAGCGTCAATGGACCAGAGAGTGGCTTCCATCCACTCCAAGCCTCTAGTAACAGCAACCGATCGCTGCATTCCAGGATAGTCAGTAATATCCTGTAACTCTGGGGCAAAACACTTAAGCGCCACTGTTTTTTTAATTTTTTTTTTTAAAGGTAGCAAATAGCACCCTGATTCAAAATAGAGCCCTTGTTCCGTAAAGCCTGATGTTTAGAATTGTAAAATCTAGATAAACCCTTGTTGCACCCCCTGTGCCCTTTTATTGCTGACCCTCTATGGATTGACTGCAACATTTAAGGAGAGTGCTGCCATAGCAGTAGTCAAGTGGGCAAAGTGGATTAACTAATTACTAGGAATTGACAAATGAACCCTTAAGATGCGCTACTCTGAAGTTGACATTGCATTTTAATCAATACATTTGTTGTCTGTTAAAATTTAGCAGTTCATCGACTGCAAAGTTAAAACATGTAACATAAAGTTGATGTAGTAAATATTCAATTTTACAAGGGGGAACCACAAATAACGTTCGTCAAACAGATAATAGAGTTGTAAGTTTATAACGGTAAAATATTAAAATGTTGCGAGAAGCAATGGCAATCTGGGGGTCAACCATAAATAAGTTATGCCAACAGGTGATAAATATATGCAGCGTTCACTGCACCATGGCACCAAACATCCATACAATCCCTGTAATCATCTGCTGCATCAACCTCAAATACATGATAAATTTGATTACTAAAATTACAACGGTAACCCTTGTGTCACTTTTTACATATTTGTAATGAGTAAATGCGGTCACACGACCCCAGGAACCGACACATTGGTGTGATCTACCTGGATCTTGGTCTGGAGTATGCCCTGCAAATAAATAATCCTCCGATTTGTCTGTACGTTGACAAACTGGACGTAGCTTCGACTTATCGGTTGATGAATGCCCAAAAAATGTGTAGGTTGCCAGAAGAACACCACCCTATCCAAACTGCTGAAAAACAATGTGCCCAGCTGGAGTGGATGTAATCAAAGGCATCCTAAATTTGATTGCGTTTTTCTACATAAGAAATATTTTGATCCTGTTGCCTATGGACTCAGAGGTATTAATAAGTGTAATACATCGGCCCAATATACCTGTTCAGGGATGTCTTAAGCAGAACTTTTTTTTCCCCCCAAACTCTCTATTGGCTTAACATATTCAACGCTGCACACAACATACAACCAAGGCCTCCGTATAGAAGCCCAAAATTCGGAATGATTAAATCCACTTGATTTACAGCATTGAGGCGGTATCCCCTTCTGCAGTACTTTAAATAACTGAAGGGTTATTCCAAACACATGCCAACCCCAAGCTAATAAGGTTCTATTTGATGTGTGCTAACCAAAGAATTATGTGTGTTTCATAAGACTATGATCTCATTTAGAGCTTCTCTATTCTAAGACCTCATTGCCATACCCAAAGCCAATACATTAAGGGAAGTAGTCTTGCCACTTATGTAATAAACTTAAGGGCAAAGACCATTATGGGTGATAGGAGAGGTGCCCTGGACTGGCAGTAACCCTAATAAAAGAATTGCAGTTGCCCCACAGCTGCGTTCCAAACAGCACTGCACTCTTGACCTGGGAATTAAAGATTTAATTTTAGTGGGGGGAAATCGGGCGGTATGGAGCTCTTTTAGCAAACCTCATAATAGCAGAAGCTTTGTAATTACTTGATGAGCAGCTCTTTTGGATTTGAGGGCCCTATGACTTATTGTTCAGCAGTCTGATCCCGAGGAAGTATTACTTTACTTTCTTTAGGAAAATAGTACAGAATTTGATGTTGTCACCCGGCCTTTTCTTGTTAGACTACACCATCGACTTGGTCTTAGGGACATTTTATCTCTTGCCGTAAGTATTTCAAAATGACTGCCAGCTATTGATGAGTCTGAAGGCTGGAGTGTATTTTGGAGAGCAGGAAGGTGTCATCGCGGATAGCAGATCAGGCACCTTTTTGCTTGCCAGGGATGGAAAATCATTGACACAATTTGACAAAAATTCTATGCATTTGTTTACAAACAAGAGCACAAGGGTAGGGGCCAAGACACAGCCTTGGCACACTCCTTTGGCTATGTCGATCTTGTCTGTTAATTCCCCATTTGGGCCCTGCTGAATCCTAGCCTAATTTCCTTCATGCAAGCGCGTGATATTCAGCAGTTACAGAAATTTTCATGTTGGCTAAAATCTCCCACATTTTTTCTCATCAGGACTACATTAAATGCTGCTCATAGATCAATGAAAGCAATACAAAGCATACCACCTACAACATCCATTGTATTCAGTTTGGCCATAAGAAACCTAAATGCTTGATCAATGGTGTTAGAGGACGGTTCTGACCATCAGGTCTGCCCTGATTTTTCGATTTTGGACCACCTGGTTTTTGACTTTACTGTGAGGAAGCCTCCTATGAGGTGACTCAGGCACAGTCAACACATGGTAAAATGGACTGCGCGTGTTTACTGCCGGTGCCGCCGTGCTAAGGAAAGGCTGCTGTGGCACAGCAAGGGCAGGAGGCCCTGAGCAGGTTACATGTGATTATGGGTGCGCCTGGATGTGCACCCATGTGAGGGCTGTGGGAGGAGGATTCCTGGTGTGCGCAACCCAAGAACTGCGCTTAGGTAATCCTGGTGCAGGAGGAATTATGCAGAGTGGGTGGTGACATGGAGTATGTCTCATAAGAGGGGTGTACACATGTGAGGGAGAGTCAGTGTGCGTACTGTCTTTTCACTGTAGGGACACTCAGTTCAATGCCAATGTCAGTGTGATTAAGGTATTTGCATTTTCGGGATACACCATTAAATATCAATTGGTAAGGAGGGCCTAGGGTGGAACTCCAGCTCACTGGGGTCCACCGAGACCAGAGTCACACCAAAGTACACTGTAACCTGTAAGAAAAGAATGATGCAGTAGGTTACAAGAGCATAGTTGTACAACTTACGGGTCATCCATGGATGTCATCTTTCTCTGATTCAGCTCAGGATTAGGGCCAATTACTGCTCTGTCCAGTTGCTTGAGCAGGGCCTTGCATCAATCAGCCAGCTGTCATTCCGTGCCATGAGCAGGCTGGAGAGGCCCTGCGAGGAATGTCAGTGAGGAGGGGCTGAGACTTTCAGAGCACATGTGGCAACTAACTCCTGGAGGATGCCATTTTGAGCTATCCCAGAAGACTGTGCAAGAAGGAGGGGACGGGGGGGCAAGGAAGTGATGTGGCACATCTGGATAGGCCAGAGGTGCAGACCTGCTGGACACTTCTGCCTCCTCTTAAAAGGTCCTGCACAGGGGAGAGCTCTCTTGGCTGCGCTTTACTGCTGGACACTGGGACTGCCCAACAGAGGACTAGTTGGGGGGGAAGGACTGGGCTAGCGCAAGGAGAGCACGCTGCCCAGAAGGAAAAGAGGGAACCCAGAGGAAAGGTTGGCGCAGGTTGTCAGTGGGACTGGCTCCCTATGATCGGGGACCCTTCGAGGCCAGGAGGCCTAAGGAGAGTGCTCCTGGTGGCAAGGGCTTGTCACCAGGAGCAAAACGACACAGGAATTATGACAATTGGCGCTTGGGGGCCTGTGATCCCAGGAAAAAGGATGGCAATCTTTGACCTTTGGAAAAGCAGCTACGAAGCGCGTGGGGCTCCGCAGTTGCTCGAGACTGCCCCCGGGGTGGGCCAGGGCCCGGGGGCTGCCCCAGGAGTAAGAGGAGCAAGGGGAGTGGCGCTCCCCCTCTGGACGAGGAAGGGGCCCCGGACCACGGAGGTGCTGGCCGTGCGAGGAGCCAGTGGGGGGGGGGGCCAGGGGTGGGCTCCCTGCACCACCCTCCAACAAGGGAGACTTTAACTGGAGCGGGGGTGCCCGGGTGGGACCGGCACCCACCAGGAACCAACATCAGCTTTTGGCAGCAACGCAGCTTTTTCTGGCACAGGGGGAGAGCAGCTCATTTGATATGCTGCCGCCCCAGCATGCTTTGCGGGGCTGGAGCTGGGGATGGTCCCCTAACCAGGCTTGTGGTGGTCCCAAGAAGATGGGGCCACCACCAGATTCACGCCCAGAAACAGGGGGAGCTGCTGGAGCAGCGCAGCCTCCCCCAACATCGTTTGGTGTCCCCACCCTAGGTAGGGTGGGACAAATGAAAACCTCAAAAGGGTTCGATCTGTGTTTGGAGCCCAAACTTATGTGAACTTTTGTTCCAGCTTGTGGGATGGTGCCTACTAGAGGTGTAGGCTGGTATTACCCAATGTATTGAACTGTTACTCTATGGTCAATTAGGAGTAATTTAAAAGTAATCCTAATGGTTAAATTGCTTGAATATGGTCCTCTATGTTCCCTGATTATGCTATTTTGAATAATGACACTGACAGCCACCTCTTGGCAAGATAGAAGTATTTAAATGCAAATGTAGGTGTATTCATTTCACCTTACAGTCAAATGTTCAATACTGTCAAATGTTCAAATGTCGCAAGGGGGACACCGGGGATTGTTTTGCCATGTGGGTTGTTGGATTATATTCTCCCTTGAGGAGACATGAAAGATTACACAATGTTTTCCCAGAGTGATTCCATTACTTTGTGTGTATTTGTAGATTGTTTCATAGCATTGAGTAGTGTGTGTGAATAATAAATGTACTTTTACTTTATCAAAAGAAAAAGCACAGATTGGACAATCACTTATTGAGTCATGCTTGTGTGCTCGTGAATGGGGATTACTAGCCCACACCACCTCCCTTGAGTAAGCCTTAGACTGCTCTGCAACGCTACCCTATCAGAGTCAAGCGCTACAGTGGGGTGTTTGGTTCCCAGTGGCAGTCGTGTGCAGACGCATTACTTGTGCAGGCCACACAACTAATGACCCACCTTCCAACAGATGGTTCCAGTTTTTGGCCTAACTCCTGATCAGAGATGGGAAATGGAATTGTTAGCATGTATCCAAGTTGCTTCAAAACTTGTTTGCAGTAAATTTTCTGCAGATTGTCAAGTAAACTATGGGGTGATAATTGCTTGAGAAATTACGACACCGGTTTTTGTGGATATGCACAATTTCTGTACCTTTCTATGTAGGTGATATAGGTGTGCCTGCGGCAGTAGCATTTGAAACTGTTTCTACATGGCAACCTGATTGGAAGGTTAGAACAAACTATATTTTATGGAATCTTATCTGGCCTTGGTGCTTTGCCTTGCTGAAGCGCAGCCAATGTATCATCAATGGAAAATCTAAGTAGCAGGCTATCATGATAGGGGTGTGATGAAAACCCATAAAGAGAGGCTGACCAGCTTTTGGATGGCTGTCTGGGATTGCAATAAAGCAATTTGAAATGGTCTTCCAGTCCATTTCCTTGGCTTTATGGGTGATTCAGATTGGATAGCTTGGTCTTTGGCACCTTGGATCTCTATCTGCCAAAATGACCTTGACACTTTCATGGCAGAGGCCTCGAAATGTCTTAAATTGCTTCTATCAAAAGAGCATTACCTCATTTAATAGTTTCCTTTTAAACTGCTTTGTACTCCCTAATAGACCTATCGCTTTGCTTTCACATGATCACTTGGTTATTCTTTGCCATTCTACAAGGGTCTGAAAACCATTACTGGGATTTTAGATTCTTAACAGCCTGCTTGAATCCATTCGTAAAATGAGCTTTGAGGTTAACAAATAAGGAGCTATGTTTCTCGAGGATGGAATCTGGGCAGTTGGCCAGTGCTGGCATGTAAACCGCTGGCTAAGGAAAGATCCACAATCTTCAAAGTGGCCCTCTACATAAAGCTCCTTAGACGAGATGTTAAATCTGGAATGTTCCATACCACATCCTCATCAGCACACAGACCTTGTGATACATTATTGGATTTGAATGTTAAATAAAAATCTCCTGTAATAATGTTATGAGCGGCCGCATGTGAGGATGATACCTTGACTAAATAGAGGATAGTTCTTGGCTCTTCCTGCCTACTCACACATGAATTATAAATGTTGATTAGTAGAATAGGAGTACCAACAAGATGCGTTATTACAGGCCCCTGAATATCTGGGGAGGATGACAGTTATAGAATAATACATTGTAATGTTAAGTAATCTTCAACCAAACTAGCACGCCTCCTGTCTCCCTGCAGATTCATTTTTTGCTGGGACAATTCATCTTTTATAGCCATTCCTATAAACGTTTTCCATGTCTCTTGATAAGACAAAACTCCTGGCCATCAATAAATGTACTCATTTTGTTTCAATCCTTTGATGGCCATCAATTCATTTACCCTAATGTTTCAATTCTTGCTACATTCCGAGTTAGTAGTGAAACTAACACTTGGCACTTAACAGGGGCTTCTGTAGATTGATAACATGACTGTGTGAAGACTGGTGTTGTACCCCAACTCATTTTACAAGTAGTTCACCTGCTGCCTCCCAATAACCTGTTGTGTATGATATGGAGCCAAATTAGTCATGGAAGTTTCACCACCAACCTACTGAGTCCTCTCAGTAACAGTTCCCCCGGCGCTGTCACAATATACATGCTTGGGATCAGATGAGAGGCAGCCGATGTCCCTAGATCCTTTAAGCAGAGCTATTGCTACTGAAGAACAGGGTCTTTCCAAGCTTCAAGGTGGTTGGTCACCTCATGAAACTTTGGGTTGAGGGTATGCTGGTAACACATGGTGAAATTACACAATTTATTTTCTATAACCTCTTGCTGCTCTTCAGTCGGTGAGAATTTGCACAGCAATCTTCACAAAACAAATTCTTTGAGTAAAGGAACTAAGACGACAGATTGACATCCATGCAATTAAGCAGCCTCCTGGACTTGTAAAATTCGTTTTGGATACAGGAAGGTTTTTTTTTTGCATTTTTAATGTATAGTAACAGTAACACTTAAAGCACTAATATTCAGACATCAATGAATAGTATACATTGGCAGTATCCTCGCTTCCAGCACTTCATCGCAGCCAATCCCCCTCCATGATAGGGGAGTACCCCTGCCGCACTTTCAATTAGATGGTTTGTTTAATTTCACTACTGTTGTCCTTGCCCTGCTCTCCACCCAGGCAACGCAAATTGCCCTGCCCTCTGCTGCAAAATGTAGGCAGGCAATCAATAAAAATTTACATATTAGCAGACACAAGCCCTCGTCCTCCTGCTTGTCAATACCCTTGCAAGGCACGAGGGTGCGGCAGGTCATCCAGTCCCAGCTAAGGAGCCTAGTTCTTCAGGGCCTCCTACTCATGTTCAAGAAGTATACTTCCCGTTCTACTCCCCTGGCTCTAGTCGAGCCAAGTAGATCTGGAGGGGGCGATATCCCGGGGGCGGCTGCAACTGGGAAGGAGTTAGCCATGTGCATCTGACTGCAGACTTCAATACGTCATAGCTCTTTTCTACTCCCCCAGTGTTGGCAAAGGGCCCCTGTCCAAGTGCATTGCCACTTACTTCTAGGAAGGTGGCTGTGCTTTTGACTGGTAGACCCTCATCAGAAAAAGCACTTGCCTCCTGGTCTTGATTTGAAACAGTAATTGAATTGGGTAAGTCATTAGTAACATTAGGCAAGTATGCCGCTGTTAAGTTCGTGGATGTTAAATATGAGACCTGGGGCAAGATTTGGGAGGAGGTAAGACATTGAAATGAAGGACGGGTGAGCTCTGGAAAGAGCTCAGAAGTGAGTGAAAGACACAGTTCAGTCAATTCAATTTCTTTATTGATTGCTCACACAACTCATTAAATAAACCCATCAACAGATGGGTTTAATGGTGACCTAAAGCAAATCAAAAGGTCGGTTCCTGCAGTCAAGCCTTAAATAAAAGTCTTCCAAATTAGATGAAGTAATTCTGCTCTTGGTGCAAGATATAAAATGCAGTCCCTTATTTTGTGCGTAGGCGAAGGAAATCACAGCCAAAGATGTTGGGGGGGGTGGTGGTTTGTGTCTCAGCCCAGCCTCCTCTTGGCTCTGATGGGTTTGAACGAGCCTGCCCTTGGCCCGGGCTTTGCCCAGGCTTCTCCTGCACCACAAGATGTCAGGGTGCACTCTTGCAGTGCTAGTGATTCTTGTGAGCCTCATCTTCAGGGCGCAGTGCAGACTGGGATTAGTAGTTCCCAAGAGTCCATAAACAAAGCTGACTCCTTTATTTTGAAACTGACATTGCATTTATATAGTGTTCACTACCTGCATACATTCGCTATCCTTGTAATGCTGTTTCTTTAATTTATGGGACATACTGATTTTGTATACACAATGCTACCTTAAATTAATGTTTTCATTTCCATCAGTGTTGCTCCTGGGGCACCAACCACTATCCCTGAGGAATGTTGCATAAGCCAGGGGTTCTCCCGTGATCCAGATGCTTTGAGAAGTTGAGACTCCGACCTAATCCTCTTTCTAGCAACTTAGAATAAAAGAAATGCGGGGGAAAAAACAAGCAATAATGGGAGAGGGAAAGCAGCAGCTGTGACGTAGTTGTGGGAAGGGGCCGTCAACAAGTAATCGACAAGCAAGCAACGAGGAAGAAGGAAAAAAATAAGTACCTCCATCCCAGCACACGCAGCCGTGGAAGGACAGTAATCAAGAAGACTCAGTACTTGGTTCATGCTCCACGAACGGGAGAGCCAAACGAATAACAAAATGAAACAGGCATTCGTTGACCAGTGAAAAGCAAGGAAATTAGTGACTATTAAGCCAGCCAGTGGTAATTAATGGTGTGGGTTATACGCGCACTTTAGAGTTTATTTAAAGAAAAAGTCACAAGCAACAGAGCATACATTGTATCAGGTGACAACCTAAAAAAACATACTCTGCTTGCTTAAAATGAATTGAAGAATGTATTTTGTGGTGACATTTAGTAAATCCATGTGTCTTGATAAGACTACGTATATTTTCTCTATTAAAGATACCAAAATACAGTTAAATGCATATTCTGGATAAAAGGTCAGTATGTTTGCAGTCTGTAGATTGACTGGACCTTTTTCATTGTTTGAACCAAACTGAATTTAGCGGAGTGGCTAATTCACTCCCTCAAGTTTTCATATAAGTCAGTGCTTACCAGGAATGTCTCGAGGACTTAGCTTGGGGAGAAAAGCTATTTGGAGTAAATACCTTGGTATAGTTGCTAATTCCCCTAAGTCTCGCTGAAATTCACACTGCAATCTTAGCGGTAACAAAACTTAGATCACATTTATCACTACTCCTCATCTCTTTAACATTTAAATTAGGGATGGCAATTTCATTAAAATAAAGGAAACAAGAATTTGCAATGCCGTGGGTCTCGCATTTACTTGAGTTAAAGCTATGAGTGTTGTAAACTCCTAACCAGACTTTCCTTGCCACATAAACTGAAAAGTAAAACAGTTTCACATAAGCGAGCCGATGGCCACCTTGAGCACAAAGCAAACAAACAAAAAGGAACAGAAGTTAGCTGGCAGTTAAACATGTCGGCAAGAGTGCAATTATCCATGTAACCGGCAAAAGTGCAGATATCCATGTAACCAGGTCATTGTCATGCCAAGCGCTCTACTACTGCCCAGCGAGATTGTGCTGCCTACGAAATAAAGAGAAAAAATAGTGCAGAAACCATACGGAAAACATGGAGCCTCGTATGTTTTCAGTAGTTGGCCAGTGCGCTCGAGGCGGATTAAACACGTATGCATGCCTTCACTAATTAAATCAAGCTAATTTTAAAAGGCAAGCCCATGAACCAATCAAACTGATGGGCTTGACATGGATGTGGTTAAAAGCCCAAAGAGAGATTACACCAGGGATGGAGCACTTTGCGCTCAACCTTAAAAAGTGTCTGTCTCCCTTACTTGAAGGAAAACAAAGGTGCCATTATACCTATGTGTGTAGGTATATAGACAAGGGGCTGGTGTCCCATGGCCAATGTATTATGGATTTCATTCATGTTCACCTCTACACTAGAAGTTTCTCTTGACTTCTGTGTGCAGTCCTTCTCCACAATGTTAAACTCAAATTTTGTTTGCAAAAAGAGACTAAGCAAAACACAGTGCAGTGCAAATCAGTGCGTGACATCATAGTGTGTACACCACCCCAGAGTCAAAGAAGAGGCATGAAACATACAACAACCTGAGCAATGCCAAGCAGTACAACATTGGATACCCCCCAACCTCCCTTGCAAAGAATTTGCTGAGTAACCAATTCCTCATAATACCATAAATACAACATCATAATAATACCACAGTTGGTTGTCACATCTTCTGAACCACACAACAACCCAAGCATCAGCCCTCATCTTCAGTGCTGCGATCAGAACTGGACTCCTGCGATCCCAAGAAGCGTTCCATTAATGTCCCCCCAAGCCATTATATCTCTTAAGGCACCCTCCTCCCTATGTGTCATTCTCATATTCTGCTCTTCAGCAGCTCCCCACTCCAGTACATCTCGAGTCCAGAGAGGAATAGTAGGACATCGAACACTCATCCAGCCTATAGCCACTCTACGTCTATCCAGTACTAATGCAAGCAGTGCGAGTCTATGTGGGATATGCTTGCCTTTTGATCTATGCATCGCACCTAAAAGACAGGTCAGTGGTGTTGCCTTGAGCCCCAATCCCTTGACCCCATCTGTTATCCGGACCATCTCCCGCCAGAAGTGTTGCACCTCCCCACAGGACCAAGCCATGTGGAGAAAGGTCACACCCATCTCCCCACATCGAGGACACCCAACCACCTTAGTCTGGTCAATCTTATTAAGGCGGGCAGGCGTGAGATACACACGGTGAACAAAGTTAAAATGTAAGAACTTAAATCTGTTGTTATAGGAGACCGTGCGTACCAACAATAGAGCCATATCCCATTCTACATCCTCCAAGGGTCTGCCAGTTCTCGATCCCATGCCCTACGTGCCACACACTCCAAATCCGGTTGATCCCCCTCCCACCATCCCCCTCCCTGGAGCACTTTATAAAACTGGGTGATCAAGTGAGATTCCCCCCCCCCCCCAGTTTATCAGTCGGTTCAATACCTGCGATGCAGGAGGAGCCATTAGAAATCCAGACCAAATCTCTCGAGCCACACTGTCCTACTTGGCATACTGCAGAAACTGCCCAGGGCTCAGTCCAAAAGTATCTTGCGCCTCCTGAAAGAAGATAAACTCCCTATTGGGATATAAATCACCCGCTAATAAGCAACCTCCCACTCTCTAAGGATCCATTAACATTACAGTGTCCATATTCCTAAAAGGGGGTAAATCCTAAAAGGGGCTAAATCCCTCTATCAAAAGGAGCACAGCAAATCATTTTCTTGACAGCCTGCTCCCAGATCTATGCAGTAGTTTAAACCAGGTAAGGGACAGCAGCCTCAGAACGACCGCCCGTCATCAAGGCATGCACTAATCCCTCTCCTCCCATTATACCTGACAAAAGTAGTTTCTCCCAGTTATCATACGGAGACATCCACTTATGCAGGTGTGCCGCATAATAATAGTGCCGGATATTCGGAACAGCCAACCCTCCGTCCACCCATCTACCTCTGCAGTGTGGACAGGGCCACTTTACTACGACGCCCAGACCAGTGAGATCAACTAGCTATCCAGCCGTCTGACTAGTGGAACCACCAATGGAAATTAAGAATTCTGCACAAGATAGAGGCAGCGCGGCAAAAAAACCATCTTGGCCACCGCCAGCCTACTCCAAAACGAGACAGAACTCCAACCCTGTCACAACCCGCTCATCATTGTGCTTCAAATGCGCCCCCACCGTATGAGTGACCCAGATGCCCAGGTATCTAAAACTTTCTATCTCCCACCTGAGCCCCACCCCCGGCAAATCCTCCACCGGAGCACCACTTAAGGACCCCAAGGGAAACAGAAGAAACTTTCTCCTATTTACCCGAAGCCCAGACATAACACAGATTATTTTTACCAGTAATCGCAACAAGAGAGGCACCGAAACTCCCGGCTCCCGTAGATATAACAACGCATCATCAGCATACAGAGAGACCATGTGAGTGACCTGTCCCACCTGCACACCCCAATGCACCAGTTCCCCACGAAGCCAAACTGCCAGCGGCTCCACTGCCAAGGCAAAAAGAAGCAGGAAGAGAGGGCAGCCCTGCCTGGTACCCCTCCCGATTATCCAGTAGTCAGAATGCTCCCCACCCACCCGGAAACATGCAGTAGGTGCAGTATACAGCAAACAAACCCAAGAACAGTAATGAGGGCCAAATCACATTCCTCGCACCACCCCCAGTAAGTAGCCCCACTCAACTGTGTCAAATGCCTTCTCTAGGTCCAATGACCCCAGCGCTAAGTCTTCCCCCAACACCCATAGTTTCATGCAGGACATGTGTTAAACGACGTAAATTATGAGCCGTGCTACGTCCAGGTATGAAACCACATTGTTCTTTGTGCACCAATCCCTGTATCACTCCAAGTAGCCAGTATTTTACATAGAATCTTTATATCGCTATTCAGCATAGTAAGCGGCGATAAGAAGGGTCACAAAAGTCCCCGCCAGGCTTAAACATTAGACAGACGACTCCCTGATGCATGGATTCCGGAAGCATACCCGGCACCTGAGCCTCCTCAAACACCTCCAACAACTTCTCTCTCAGCTGAGAGAAAAAAGTTTGGTACTGCTCAATTGGGAATCAATCCCCACCTGGGGATTTAGCCTTCGAGAGCGCCTCCACAGCCGCCATCACTTCCTCCACCGTTCTCAGCATCTAGACTCTCCATATGCTCCAATTCCAGCCGTGGCAAACACATCCGGTGCAGAAACCCTTCTAAATCAGAATTCGATACCAGTACTCTGGCGCAGGACACACTCTGCAAGTGCGCCACCAAAACTCGAAAGATGTTCCCCCGATTAGTGACTTGCACACCGTCAGCGTCCCTGATGCGCAGAATGGGAGGACATTCAACCTCTGGCTTAAGGATCCACACTAGTAATTTACCAGACTGATCACCCTCCCTATGAAGGCGTTGTCTATATGATCTGATTGTGACCTTATCTAATGTCTCCCAGCAGCTACTAACCTTCTTATACAAGCTGAGCTGTTGGGGGTCTTTCTGATGGATACAACTACCTGTGGATTCCTCACCTAATGAATACTCCCATGGCGCCAGCATTCAACGGAAATCTTCTTACTAGTCTCTGCACGTCGACGAGGACGTCACTCTAGCCCACGCGACGCCGTCTGACGTCATACAGGCAATAAGAGGTCCTCGACGACGTGCGGACGTCAGTTCCCTTTTTTCCGTGCATTCGAAACGGTTATCTTCGAGGGAGCAACTGTTACTTTTGTGGTTACAGTGTATTTTTGCTGCGTAGTCTTTCGCTGTGGTAATAATGTCGCAGAGAAAGTCTGGATTTAAGCCTTGTCGTGAGTGTGGGGCAAGATGTCGGTGACGGATCCTCATTCCGATTGCCTTCGGTGTTTGAGCTCCGACCACGACGTCTCGACTTGTGATTCATGCCAGCACATAAATCCAAAGGCCCTCAAGGAACGTGAGGCGAAGCTGTTTATGGCAAAATCGAATGAGAAGCATCACAAGAAGTCTTCTTCTCCAAGACATTGGCGTCATCGAGACTCCCGGCGCCGTAGAGAATCTCAGCGTCATTCGAAGGAGACTCGTTCCAGGTCTTCGGATCGGCGCCGAAGGACATGGGAGATCAGTCCCACGGTTACGCCGCATCCTTCGACGCCGTTGCCCTCTCCGGCGTCTCCAACTTCACCTGGACAGGCGTCGGTGATTGAGGTATTGGAGCCAAAGGTGTTTTCTCCGGCGCAGACGTCGAGGCCGGCGTCGCCTCCGAGACAGGCACCTCAGTATCCGGCTTTTCCCACCACTGGAGCCGATAGTTCCGCATTCTTGAATGCGATGTATGCCATCTTCCAACAGATGGCTCAAGGGGGTGCTCCGGCTGGGCCTTTGGCCTTTTCATTGGGTGATCCTGCGCCTCTTCGGCCGGCACCCTTTATGCCCTTTCTCCCTTTTGGGAACGTGGGCTGGGCGCCAGTGTCGGCGCCGGTGGCCGCTCCGGTGGCTTCAGAAGGATTGGCCCCGGGGATTTCCATCCCGTCGACGTCGGGATTTCGGCCTGTGACTCCGGTGGGTCCATCTGCTTCAGCTGCTCTTTCGTCGGCGCCGAAGTTACCTGTGGCGCCGGACGCGGCGTCGGTGGCTTCTGAAGATCGGCGCCGATCTTCGACTTCGGCGGAGGCATTGTCGACTCCGCGTATTGAACAACGACTTCATTCGAGGAGACGTGCTCTCCGTGTATTAGAGGAGCAGGAGTACCAACGAGCCCTGGAGGAAGGAGAGCTAGAGGACTCGGGTGATGGGCTGCGTGGTCTGGAGTCGGCCAGTGGGCTGGACACTTCCCCTGAGTGGGATCTTTCGTCCCCGGGAGAATATACTGAGGAGGCTGCTTCCTTTCATGCAGTGGTACGGAAGGCAGCTAGTTTTTTGGATCTGCCTTTGCCGGTGGTGGAGGCTAAACAAAACCTTTTAACAGAGGTGCTACATCCGGCCTCAGCTGCGGCGGAGCCTCTTTTGCCATTTAATGACGCTCTGCTGGATCCGGTGTTAGAGGTGTGGAAGAGGCCGGCATCTTCCCCAGCAGTTCACAGAGCCGTGGCCAGGAGGTATCGGGCGGCTCCGACTGACCCTGGTTTTCTATCTAGGCACCCTATGCCGGAGAGCTTGGTGGTGCAGGCCTCCTGTTCATCCAAGTCAGCGCCTGGTTCTTTCCCGACGGTGCCTGGGGACAGAGATTCAAAGAAACTAGAGGTGCAGTCCAAGAAGATTTTTTCGTCCTGCAGTCTGGCGTTAAAAGCCACCAATGCAACCTGTATCCTGGGGAGGTATATTCATGCTCTGATGGATGACATTTCCTCATCGTTTACAGAGCTTCCCCAGGGTCTTTTGGATCTTGTTTCAAATGCCCAGGCTGCTGCGACCCAGATTATCCAGACGGGACTGGATACCACCGACTCGGTAGCCAGAGCAATGGGCACGACTGTGGTGGCAAGGAGACAGGCCTGGCTCCGTAACTCGGGCTTTTCTGCGGATGTACAGTCCACATTGTTGGATCTCCCGTTTGATGGGGACAAACTGTTTGGAGCCAAGGCTGATTCGGCCTTGGAACGTTTTAAGGAAAGCAGGGCCACGGCTAAGTCGTTAGGGCTCCAAGCTCCTTCTTCCACGGCCTCTTCCAGATTTTTCAGGAGGTTTCGTGGATTTGGGCGTGGCTCTTCCTCCTCTTCCTTTCGGGGAAGATATCAGCAACCTGCCTCTTCCCATCCCTATAGATCTTTTAGGGGGAGAGGTAGGGTCCGCACCAGAGGAGCCTCTCAGCAGCACTCTGCCTCTTCCTCATCCTCTGGCGGGGTGCAGCAGGGGAAGCAGCCTTAGGCTTCCACCATTTCCCACTCACTCCTCTCCTGTAGGGGGAAGATTACAGCATTTTCTCACCAAATGGAAGACTGTTACAGCGGACACTTGGGTTCTCAGTATTGTGGGAAAAGGCTACACCCTTCCCTTTCGGGAGTTCCCGCCCCTCATCCCGCCCCGCCCTTCTTATTGTTCAGAAGAACACCTCCTGTTGCTAGAACAGGAGGTACAAGTCCTCCTTTCAAAGGGCGCGGTGGAGTTGGTCCCAGAGCAGGAAAGGGGTCGAGGATGTTACTCAAGGTATTTCCTGATTCCCAAGAAGGATGGTCGTTTGAGACCAATTCTGGACCTGAGGATCTTGAATTGGTTCCTCAAGCAGGAAAAGTTCAAGATGCTGACCCTAGCACAGGTGCTTTTGGCGTTGAACAAGGAAGACTGGATGGTGTCTGTCGACTTGCAGGATGCTTACTTTCATATCCCGATACTCAAGTCACACAGGAAGTATCTCCGGTTTGTGGTGGGATCGCAGCACTATCAGTTTGCGGTCCTTCCGTTTGGTCTTACTTCAGCACCTCGAGTCTTCACGAAGGTGATGTCGGTGGTTGCGGCAGAACTCAGAAGGAAGGGGATAGCAGTATTCCCTTACTTGGACGACTGGTTGATCAAAGCCAAGTCCCCGGAGCTTGTGTCTCATCATCTGCAGTCAGCAACCCAGTTGTTGTTCGACCTGGGTTTTTCGGTGAACGAGCCCAAATCTCACCTAGAGCCCTCTCAGCGCCTCCTGTTCATAGGGGCAGTACTGGATACAACATTGGGTCGGGCCTTTCCTCCGCCTCAGCGGATTCAAGATATTCAGGATTTGGTTCCAATGTTTCGAAATGGAGCGGTAGTTCCAGTCCTCAAGGTCCTTCGTCTGCTCGGTCTGTTTGCCTCCTGCATTCTGTTGGTCACGCATGCTCGCTGGCACATGAGGGCTCTTCAGTGGTGCCTCCGAAGGCAGTGGTCTCAACACAAAGGGGATCTAGAGGGTACTATCAAGATCTCCAGAGATGCTGCTGTGGATTTGAAGTGGTGGATTGCAAGCATCAATCTTTCACAAGGAAAGCCGTTCCAGCAGTCGCCACCAGTGGCCACAGTCATAACGGATGCTTCCACTCTAGGGTGGGGAGCTCATCTGGGGGATCTGGAGATCAAAGGTCTTTGGTCTCCAGAGGAACAGATGTTTCACATCAATCTGTTAGAGTTACGGGCTGTACGTCTGGCTCTCAAGGCATTCCTCCCTTCCCTTCGTGGTCAGTCGGTACAGGTCCTAACGGACAATACTACCACGATGTGGTACATAAACAAGCAGGGAGGAGTGGGGTCGTACCTTCTCTGCAGAGAGGCTCTTCGACTATGGTCCTGGGCAAAGGACCACCAGATTTGCTTGATAGCAAACCATCTGGCCGGAGTCTTGAACGTGCGTGCGGACAGTCTCAGTCGCCATTTCTCGGCAGACCACGAGTGGAGTCTCCATCCAGATCAAGTCCGTTTAATCTTCCAGAGGTGGGGGTTTCCTCGGGTAGATCTGTTTGCCACTCGAGAGAACGCGCATTGTCCGTTATTCTGCAGCCTCCAGTATCCGATGCAGGGAGCGTTGGGGGACGCGTTTCAAATAACCTGGTGCGGCCAGTTGCTTTACGCGTTTCCTCCCATACCCTTGATTCCTCGAGTATTGAGGAAGATTCGCCAGGACCGGGCTCTAGTCATCCTAATAGCTCCGGATTGGCCAAGGAGGGTATGGTACTCCGACCTTCTCCAACTCTCAATGTGCCCTCCGCTCCGTCTCCCTTTCAGGGCAGACCTCCTCTCGCAGTCGCAGGGGCAGGTTCTACACCCCAACCTCCAGAGTCTGCACCTACATGCCTGGAGATTGAACGGGGCAACCTGAGTTCCTTCTCTCTCCCGCCTGAGGTAGTGGATGTTATATTAGCGGCCAGGCGACACTCCACTAAATCTATCTACGCTAATAGATGGTCTAAATTTGTTGCGTGGTGTGGCGAGAGGCAGATTGATCCTTTGCATGCTCATCTATCGGACGTTTTGTCTTTTGCTCTGTCTCTAGCGCAGAAAGGTTGTGCAGTGGCTACCATTAAGGGTTATTTATCGGCCTTGTCAGCCTTCATATGTCTTCCAGACCAACCATCTTTATTTAAATCCCCTATTGTTATCAGATTCTTGAAAGGTCTTCTAAATAAATATCCTCCAAAGCCATTCGTTATGCCGCAATGGGATTTGTCCTTGGTCCTGACTTTCCTTATGGGGTCCCCTTTTGAACCTATGCATTCTTGCCCCTTGAGGTATTTGGTTTTAAAAACAGTCTTCCTGATAGCTATAACATCAGCAAGGAGAGTGAGTGAGTTGCAGGCCTTATCAGTAAAGCCCCCTTATACAACTTTTTATGGGGATAAGGTGGTGTTGAGGACCAAGGCTGCTTTCCTCCCGAAGGTTGTTTCACCCTTCCATTTGGCTCAGGCAATTACTTTGTCCACGTTCTATCCTCCGCCTCATCCTTCCAAAGAGGAAGAAAGACTGCACCGTCTGGACCCAAAGAGAGCGTTGAGCTTCTTTATTGATAGAACAAAGGATTTCAGGCTGGAGGATCAACTGTTTATTGGATACGTGGGCAAGAGGAGAGGAAAGGCAGTCCACAAGAGAACACTATCCAGGTGGGTGGTTCTTTGCATTAAAATATGTTACTCTTTGACAAAGAAGGATCCTCCTGAGGGCATTAGAGCTCATTCCACCAGAGCTAAGTCGGCCACTTCGGCCTTGGCCAGAGGTGTTCCTGTGGTCGACATCTGCAAGGCCGCAACTTGGTCGTCCCTTCACACTTTTGCAAAACATTACTGTTTGGATTCTGAGGTTAGAAGGGACGGCCATTTTGCACGGTCAGTGCTGCAGGATTTCTTGGTTTGACCATTTAGGCACCCACCGCCGGGCGTGGTACTGCTTGGGGACTCTATTCATTAGGTGAGGAATCCACAGGTAGTTGTATCCATCAGAAGAACGAGTTACTTACCTTCGGTAACGACTTTTCTGGTGGATACATTAGCTACCTGTGGATTCCTCACTGTCCCACCCGCCTCCCCGTTGCCTTTCTGGTCTTACCAAGTAATCCTTGAGTACGCTCCTCTTGGTCTTTGAGGGTGCAATAGATGTTGTATATATTATATTTATATATATGTATATATCTTTGTGTATATACTTGATGTGTATATATATTTTAAAAAGAGAGAGTTATATATATATATATATAAAAGATTTACAGTTATTCATGCAATGTTGTGTATTTTTACAATGTAATGGGATGTTGCCTTGCTCTTTCATTGCATTGCCTGGTTGTTCTCATGCACGTAAAAAATGATTGGTACTGACGTCCGCACGTCGTCGAGGACCTCTTATTGCCTGTATGACGTCAGACGGCGTCGCGTGGGCTAGAGTGACGTCCTCGTCGACGTGCAGAGACTAGTAAGAAGATTTCCGTCGAATGCTGGCGCCATGGGAGTATTCATTAGGTGAGGAATCCACAGGTAGCTAATGTATCCACCAGAAAAGTCGTTACCGAAGGTAAGTAACTCGTTCATCTCCCTAGTTAATTCTACCTGTGATGTTTCATTTCCTCCAGCTCCTTCTCAGAACTGAGAAGCTCCTACTCCATCTGCTTGCGTACACCACAGATGGTGCCTGTACAGACCCCTCTCAACACAGCCTTCAGGGCCTCCCATTACAGTCCCCGGGAGTCTGTCACCCCCCAATTGTGATCCATATAATCTTCCAGGGCCACAGCTATTTTCTCACAACAGCACTCATCCATCTGAAAATTCGTAGGCATGCGCCAACTGCGTCTCACGTCCGTATCAGATCCCCACTGCATTTGCAGCAACACTGGTGCATAATCAGATAAAAACCTCCCCAGATGCCTGACTTCACCCACCTGCGAACGAGTGAGACCACCCAAGAGGAAACGGTCCACATGACTATATGTACTATGCGCCTTAGAGTGACAAGCGTATTCCCTGCTCGCGGGATGTAGTTCCCTCCATCCATCCCAAAGCCCCAAATTGTGCTTGACTTCCATGAGAGACCTCACCATCAAAGGCTTGCTAACCAATTTAGAGGGATAGATATCCATTCCCCCATCCAAAATACAATTGTAATCTCCTGCCCATAATACGGGTTCTCCAACACTCTCCCCCAGGACCTCGGGAATATTATCAAAGAACGCTTGGTCATCCACATTAGGCGCATAAGTATTGAGAACAGTAAGAGGCAAACCATCCACTTTTCCCTGCACAAGTATATATCTCCCATCTACATCCGCTTCACTGTAGGTATGCACAAACGGGACACTTGGCGCAATCCAGACCATCACACCCCTGGCATAGGAGGAGTAGGACGAAGAGAACACCTGCCCCCGCCACTTCTTAGCCAATTTCTGTTACTCCTGCCCTGTGAAATGCGTCTCCTGAAGACAGGCTATATGAATCTGATGCCGCCTTAGGAAAGAGTGCACCCTGCAACGCATAGTATATGTTTTCAACCCCCTGACATTCCATGTCAGTGTGTTAAGCTGTCTACCCATGGAAATGGTGCAAAATTCCTACCCCTTTTACATCTCCTTCTCCCTCCAAAATAGAGAAAAAGCAGAGTAAGTCCACACATCATGTCCCACTCTCATCCACTCACTGCTGATACAACCCACAACCACATGCACAAACGCACTAACAAACCCCCAACCCCCAGAACCCACCCTGGATAAACAGTAAATCAGCAACCTGAAAACATACTGTAGATCCATGTGTATGTATGCTGCCAGGACAACAGCCTAATCCCCAACAACCCACTCCCTACCACAACAGTGGAAGTGAACACACCCCATCCCATTAACAGAAATCAATGTGGCCGGGAATCTTATCAGATATAGGCAGGGACAAGAACATTCCCCCACCTAATGTTATTAATCAGCACCATGCAATGCCCCCTGACATCCATGCACCTCACAATGCCCAAGACCCCAGACCGCGCCCCTCAGACACAAGCCCAAACCCCCAGGGCTTCTATTTAGACAGCACTAACAAGGAGCAAACAGTATCAAGTATCAACAGAAACAGATTGCATTTGTGCGTCCGATGGCTCGGTACTCATCAGTTATCTCAGGCACCACAACAGCCATGGTACTGTCCTGTTGAATTTCGACTCTGCCAGCAGTTCCCTGAGCAGAGATCTGAGTCTAGCTCTCCCCACACTTCATCTAGTCCGCATCATCCACACCAGAAGTACGAGCAGCCCCTTGGAGGGCCTCTGAGCATCCCGTGCCTGCCTTGTCCCATATCTCCAACCATCTCCAGACCTCCTCAGGATGTTTGCAGAAGTGCAACTTGCCCCCGGAAAGCACCTTAAGGCACGCCGGGTATAGCAACATTTATCTGATATTCATGGCACGTAGCTTCACCTTCATCTCCAGAAAACCTTTCCTGGAGGTCTGGACCTTGTTTGTGTAGTCCAGGTAAAGAGTTCTTGCTATTTTCGAAGACAGCCCTGTCAGTCTCTCGGGCAGCCCGCAGGATACTGTCCCTATTTTTATAATTCAAGAGGCACGCGATGATGGCCCTCGGAGGCGCCCCAGGCCTAGGAGAGGGCTCCTCAGCCATGGCGGGCACCTCTGGAATCCCTCCAGGGCCCCCCCACACGAGTCAGGCGCTGCAGCCCCGGGGTGGGCGTAGTATATTGTTCCATAGTATTCCCCTATGAGGCAGTGGACTGCTGATGCCTCCCCATCTCGCCGACCAGTCAATGACAGTAAATGCAGCTCCACAGTACCTTATTCCAAGGATGGCAGTAGTATACAGTCTGGGGCCACACTCCCAAACAGGGTGGCTCAGGCGTCCGGTCCCCAAGGGCCCAGAGAGACTAACCATGTAGCCACAGGACGTCCCACGCCCAGGGGCCAGAAGGCACAGCAGAGGCTCCCCACAGCAGGGCGGTCACCACACACTTCAGTGGGTTCCACAGACAGGGCCGAAAGTGCACCCCTCCAGGCAGCTCACCAGCAGGGCATCCCGGCCCTCCTCACCAGGGCCGCAGTCCAATCAACCAGAGAGAGCGCCCAGGCCACGCTCCAAAACTGCCCGACCAGCACCTCCTCAGCGCCTTCAAATTGCACCCATCCAGCACCAATCCAGGCCCCAGTAGGATCAAGGACCCGAGCAGCAGGAACCTCACCGGCTCCGCAGGGGGCCCATGCAAGACAGGCAGCCGCCCGTGAGAAGCGGAAGAACGGCGTCCCCCCAGAAGGGCAGATACCAATGCAGGCTGCCCTATCACCATCCAGGAGGGCCCGCAGAACAGCCGTTGTCCCTAGAAATGGGGCACAAAGTCCGCCGAGTCAGGGGTGCGGTATAGGCCCTCCCGCTGCCTGTCCAGCTGTGACCCTCGTGGGCCGGTACGGGCCCACCAGAAATAAGGGATCCGGTGGGGGAAAAGCCCCAAAAATGCCACAAAACAGGAGCCGCTGCCCTCACGGCACCGAACCGTGCCAACGGGGGGCTCCAAATCCCCAGAGCACAACAGGATTACTTGCAGGATCGGCCGGGCCAGAGGAGCTCACTCAGAGCACGTCCCGTCGGCCATCTTGCCAGGCCCCGCCCCTTCTTCTCCACAATGTTAACAGATTTTGTGTCATTTATATATTTTAATAAAAAAAAAAAGGGGAAACATTTGGAGTTAAAGTAGATAAGGTTTGGCCAGATTGATAATACTGCTTAGAATATTTGTTTCATTAATCTTAATCAGCTTTTTCCTAATGTTTTGTGAGACAGCAATGACTCACTTTGTTCACTAGGATCAGTGGGAAAATATTCTGTGTCATCTTGTGTCAGATTGGTTGTTGCCTGCAATTTGGCTATCATTCTTAACCGGTTGTTCAGTTGTAACATGGAAGTCTGTGGGCTTTTTCGGTCGAAGCCTAGCCAAGCTAAAAAATCTTGGGGACATTCAGAAAGCTTCCCTGGGAATCCATTGGCTTTGTGGTTTGTAACTCATTTTACCTTGCTTTCTGGCTCCATTTGTTTTAGGCTAGTGTTTCCTAATCTTTTGGCCCTTGAGGACCCCCACTGAATCGCCACTGGAAGCTTGAGACCCTCGAGCAATTTACACAATTTAAATTCCAAACATTAAAACAGTAATTAGCAGAAAATACGTTAAAAAGTACATACCAAATAAATAAACTAATTACTAAAGATATAATTATTTTACATGGAAAAAATTTGCAAAAATTAAACTTTGAGCCGGAAGGTTTGTGCTGCATCTCCTTGACTAAATTTTAAATCTTTCTTTTTATTTAGGAAAGATGAATCCTCATGCCAGATTTTACATTTCCCAAGTGACTTGTGTTTTTTTTTTTTTTAGGCATGTAAGATCTGAGAAAGCTTTTGCAGATAAATGTGGTGATGAAAGGAAGTAAAACCATAACGCTCTTATCTCTCCATAGCCTTTCTGTCACATGTAATTCATTTGTTTTACAGCACCTCTCGTACCAGTGTACGGTGTCAGTACTTTACAGTGTACTACTGGTTGCAGGATTCACATGTGGTCCACACTAGTAGGCATTTTCTAAGAGTGCTTAGACTGGAGAAGCACAAACTCGGGATTCAGAACATAACACGGTGGTTAGTGTTGACTTTAATAATAAGTGTATTTCTATGCAAGCAAACCTTTTTTTTAGCAACATAAGGATAATGAAAGTATGGGCAAAAAACATAACTTTCTAATTTGTGTTATGCAGTTTGCATGCAGGTATTTGATGGCAGTTCATAGCTCACTGTGCTAGATTCTGATTGTAACTTATGAACTGCACCACAACAAAAGAATCTCTGTGACAAAAGCAGTAATCAACTGTGCTATATAGACAAGATACTGTTCTTTGCATGATACACGTTCTTTGCAGCAGGCATGTTAACTATCTGTGCTACTTAAGATGAGTAAAAACTGACACTAGACAAAGCTCCCTTCTCTCTGGTACATTAATCACCAGAGTTGTTATGATACCTTTATTTTTGCCTGAAAACTGCTGGATGTACAAGGAACTTTGCAGTGCTTCTAAAACTACAGCTAAAATAAAGTAATTATATGAACATGCAGCGAGAGGCCTCACCTAGCGAAATGCCTTCCTGTCTGCCCACACTGCAGACCCCCTGGGAATGTATCACGGACCCCTGGGGTCCGCGGACCAAATGTTGGGAACTGCTGTTTTTTAGGCAGTCCAGCTTGATTTTTGTTCCTTCCCTTGCCCACACCCTGTTTATTTTATCCTTCTGAGTTTGCACTTTCTGTAAACAGGCCTTTTTATCTTGTTAGGTTTTCAAGAATTTAAAGACAAAGGTCAAATGTCTGGCTCCGTCTTCCAGGAGAGCTTGGTGTTTTCTTTCTGTGACTACAAAGTGAGGTTCCTAGGAAAGCAAGAAAAATACATAACAATCTCCCAGTTTGCAAGCCTGTAACTTATCACTTAAAACAGGCCTTCAGGGAGGAGATGCACACATTCTTTGTCAGTGCTAAACAAATATTCATGAGGAGGTTCTTCTGTCAAATCACTGTTGGCTTTAGCTTAATGTGACCATCTAGTCTAGTGAAAGTCCAATGATCTTTGTTTACAGTCAGCTAGTCAAAGTACCAAACCCTTTTAATAATACCACACAATTGGCAATCTAAAAGGTGTAGCCTACCCAACTACACCTACTGAGCAATAGCCTTAGTTATGTGCAACACATGCAGTTAGTAACATGCCATAAAAACCTAGAAACGAACCGAACATTTTTTATTGGCTTGCCCCATCCTGATAGAGAAAATTATTTCCTCAAAGTGTTTTGGTGCAGCTATCTGGCTAACGATATGCTGCCACGGTCGCCAGCATTTATTTGAATTTAGCAGCTTCAGTGCCTTATCCTGATAGAGGAAATCCTTTCCTCACAGACTGTTCTGGGGAGGATTTTAGTTTTTTGATATGCTACCATGGGCGCCAGCATTTAATTGAATTTTGCTGCCTCCGTCTTGCATGCAGGGCTGATATCCCATATTTTACGTCCTGGAATCATTACAGGCAGCAGTCACAATTCTAGTGCTTTTTCTGTCCTGATGATGACCTTGAATTAAGAGTGGCCGAAACACTGTTGACCTATACCAGCAGAAAAATTGAGAACTATTGTGTCTTGATATTTTAACATTAAAACTGACTTGTTTTATGCACACTCAATTTAGATATATTTATTTTCACTGTTGCTCTTTTCTTGTTTGTGTTTCACCTTGCAGCGTTGTTCACATCGTGAGCACTGTCTATTCACCTTGCACTCTCATTAACCATTTTGTATATTGATGCTATCTTATATTTATCAGCTTATCTTGAATTAACATTGTGTGACAATTGTATTGTGCCATTAGATTGATTTTATTTTTATTTTTTTATTTTTAATAAGTCATATTTGTTGTATTGCCTGTGGTCCCCTCGATCTTTTTTTAGTGAATCTCCTTTAGGACATAGTTGATGGTTATGGAAACTTAGACAACAGAGACTGCTACTTGCTGGAAAACTACAAACAGGAGGCCGAAAACCCACTAAATCAAAGGTTCCCAACCTTTTGACTTCCATGGACCCCCACTTTATCATTACTAGAACCCAGGGACCCCCACTGGCTCATTCTTGGAATCTGAAGACCCCCCACTGAGTCATTACTGAAAGCTGGGGACCTAATCTGTTAATATTACGTATTTTTCTAAACAGTTGCAGACCCCCTGAGGAGGCTTCACGGACCCATAGGGGGTCCCCTGACCACAGGTTAGGGAGCAATGCACTAAATTATTTACCCTACATCTTTAAACTACCTGCCTATTTCAAAACATAGTTCTTATAATATTTGGTGGATGCGTTTGTTGTCAACAAATAGGTGAACATGTTTCAGTGAAATAAGCGGCTACTACCAGAGCCCTGCTTTAGCACTGCTGGCGCCTGGTGCTGCCTTCTATGCCACTTCACTCTGCACTACTCCACGCCAATGCACGGTATGCCACCACTCTAAGCCACAGCACTCTATCCTGCACAACTCCACTCTGCCACTTCATTCTACTCTGAAACAGTCTATGCCACTCTACGCTTCACACCACTGCATTATATGACACTCTACTCTGCGCCACTCTACGAACATGCAGACAGGCAGTGAAAGCATGTTTTGCCAGTGAAGACGTTCAACTGGCCCGCCCACTTGACTGTTTGTTTTTTATGCATTTTGTTAACAGAAAATGCAGTAATTAAGCACATTGTCTGCTGCTAATCAGACCACATAAGGGGCTTGCTCTTATTTAATATGCATATTCAACATAACAGGAATATTAAAGTACTGACAACTCGGCAGGAGGGTTTCCTTTGCCACACGGTGTTGTGAGACTGAGGGGATAACTAACAAGTGCAGTCATCGGACTATCAAGAGCTAGATAGGCCTGTACCAAAGTATTTTACAAGCTTCTACTAGCAGCTTTTCATATTAGACACTGATCACACACCCATCGGTCTGTCAATTATACAATGAAATGTACATTATTAGCATGTTACCGGATTTTCTGCATCACAGCGGAACCAGTGCATATCTAGAAATCTAACCTGCAGCTAACAGGCTGATAAAAGTAGCTTTGATTGGAATCTTTTACATAATGATTTTTATCTAGGACTTTTGTCACTCAAATATTACTCACATACTCCACTCTACCCTGCACAGCTACACTGCACTTCACTGTATTCTGAAACAATCTACCATATGCCAGTGTCCTCTACACCACTGTCCTCTGCCACTCATCTAAACCATTGCATTCTGCAGCAATGCACCAACTCATTTACTCAAAACCAGTGCATTCTACGCTGCGCCACTCTATGCTGTGCCACTCTACACGATTGGACCCTCTGTCACTGCACTCTACCCTGCACTCTGCAACCCTTCACTCTACTCTGAATCAATTCACTCTGTCAACAAACTGTATGCCCCTCTGCTGAATGTCAGTGCACTGTAGCCCCCTCTGCTGAATGTCAGTGCACTGTAGCCCCCTCTGCTGAACGTCGGTGCACTGTAGCCCCCTCTGCTGTACGTCGGTGCCCTGTAGCCCCCTCTGCTGTACGTCGGTGCCCTGTAGCCCCCTCTGCTGTACGTCGGTGCCCTGTAGCCCCCTCTGCTGTACGTCGGTGCCCTGTAGCCCCCTCTGCTGTACGTCGGTGCCCTGTAGCCCCCTCTGCTGTACGTCGGTGCCCTGTAGCCCCCTCTGCTGTACGTCGGTGCCCTGTAGCCCCCTCTGCTGTACGTCGGTGCCCTGCAGCCCCCTCTGCTGTACGTCGGTGCCCTGTAGCCCCTTCTGCTGTACGTCGGTGCCCTGTAGCCCCTTCTGCTGTACGTCGGTGCCCTGTAGCCCCTTCTGCTGTACGTCGGTGCCCTGTAGCCCCTTCTGCTGTACGTCGGTGCCCTGTAGCCCCTTCTGCTGTACGTCGGTGCCCTGTAGCCCCTTCTGCTGTACGTCGGTGCCCTGTAGCCCCTTCTGCTGTACGTCGGTGCCCTGTAGCCCCTTCTGCTGTACGTCGGTGCCCTGTACGTCCCTCCAGATCAATGCACTCTAAACCACTTTGCTCAAAACCAGTTCACTCTGGCACTGTACTCTACGCCTGTCTACTCTGCACCACAGCACTTAACAGCACTCCATGATGCTGTACTCAGTAAACTCTACTCTACACTACTCCACTCTACTACACAGTACACAACTCCATCAATGTCTCTTTACTCCACTCTATTAAATAATACACTACTCCACTCTCCCATTCTACTCTGCCATTCAACTCTCCTACAATACTCCACTCTTCCACGACAATCTACTCTGCTGTACGCAACTCTACCACAATCTACTCTGCTCTATGCCATGCCAATCTGGTACACTACACTGCTCTATGCCACTAGATACAGTACTGCAGAAAACACAGTGCTGGACAAATTAAGAATTTGTCATACTTATATTGTATTCATACAGAAAATGGTGCAAAATAAGTTAATGTGTAATGCAGACGATGCAGTGCTCACATAGTTATCATATTTACTACAATTAACACTACAATCCCCAATGGTTGTTTGATGTAATTGGCTCAGAAAGGTATAGGGAAGTTCCTATAAATTTACAATCCCTAATTAGTTGTAGATGTCATCCAGTTGAGGAGTGGGAGGGGGATTGTTGACGTTTTTACCCTAACTTATTCGAGGAGGGTGTCCTCAGGACATTATCCAATTACCACACCTGGACATGTAGCAAAGAGCGGAAGAACCTAAGTACCAGCACTCCAACAATTTCAGTTCGAAGTCAAATGTTAAGCACCAATTCTGCAGTTACTCATCACCTTTTTGTGAGTTGGATAATCTCAAATGTCTATTCTGTGACAAAATCAAAAGCCAAAAATTATTATTATGAAGCTCAGACTAATGCCTTGCTTTAGCGGAGATCTTTTTTTCTTTATGTTGGATGAGGGTGTCTTAACAAGATGGGGTGAAGTGTTTGGTAGTGAATATGCACGTGCTGCAAAAAACGACACTGTATCCGTCGCCTTGTGTCAGGATCTGGTGATGGCATGATAGTACACTTAACAGATAAGACATAAAAACAAAATGGACGTGCGTGGAATAGCACACAAAAATGCAGGTGTCACATGGTGAATCATAAGTGTCTGCAACAGTTTTAGGTGTGGCGGAATCTTATCCTGTACATCAGTGCTGTATGCCCCATAGGTTGATGCCAGAGACTAGCGCACAGCTGCTAGCTGTAAAGGTGCAATGAAACGGATTAGAAATGGTATCAAGTTTTGAGCAACACAGACATCAAATGGTGCTGCCGTACTTACGGGTCAGGTGTGCCATCTTGTAAAGGTGAGGATGTCATTGTCAAAAATGTGCCTTACCGATGGAAAACTCCTTATTAATATGGTAAACCAACTGGTGGTATGAACATGTAGTGTAATACGCAGAAAAATCCTGTCCCATTCGTCCTATGCAGTACTGCTGTCGACTACATGTGCCGTTGATGTAAGTTTAGAACGACGAGCCATCATTGTCACCCATATTAGGCACGGAGCAGTAACTCCAAACATAGCATTGCCAATGGCAGCCATCTTATAGTGGTGCTAATCATGTTTGGATGGATGCAGATATCGCTGGTCAAATTCCAAAATAATAATATTTAATTGGAAAATCCCATTCATTGTCAGTGGATATGCTCGTGACCTACAGATGTTATTGGTCTGGATCTTATAGTTTAATGCCAAGTACCCCCAGTGGCAGCCATCTTGTAACAGTGTTAGTTAATATCACAAAGTGTGATCCTGTATTCAGGAGACTAATACGAAATGCGCATCAAAAACTGACTTCTGTTCATTTGCTTAAATCCCCAAGTATCAAAAGCCATACTCAACGATCCTCAGAGGGGCCTTCAGCATGGGTTGACGGTCCCATCCACCAAGAAAGTATGGAATTGATTTGTGCTAATTTATTCGTAACCCAAATAGTCCTGAAAGTTTTCAAAATCCGTAAATTAATTCATGCGCTTCATGGAGTCCAACACATACAAGAGGACACTATCGGCATACAAGGAAATCATGTCTGACTCCCAGTTCACCCGTATGACCCTCACACTTGGTCATGGTCAGCTCATGCTGAGGCTGCCAGGGGCTCAATAGAGGCCAAATAGAACGGGGGAGACAGTGGACACCATTGCCACTTTCTTCTAGCCACCAGAAAGGACTTGGAAATCTCCCTTTTAATCTGCACAGCTGTCTTGGGGTCCATACACAGGAGGACCACCAAACTGCAAAAATGGGGTCTAAACCAAAAACGACTCGGGACCAGCCTCAAAAGGGGCCAGTGGATGGAGTTGATTGCTTTCTCCGCATCTGTAGAAACAATAACGAGCAGGGTTATCGCCCCAACTGTGTCAAGCCAGTGGAACAACCTCCTCATGTTCAAGCGTGTGGACCTATGGGGCATAAACTCGTTCTGGTCCAGGTGGATAAGAGACATGATGACCGTGTTGAGCCTTTGGGCCAGTATAGCCACCAATAGTATAGTCTCGCTGTTAAGGAGCACGATAAGTCAGTATGGCCCGCACTCTGTGCTGGGTTTGCCATCTTTGTAAAGTACAGCAAAAATCACATGGCGAAGGTATGCAAATTTCCTCAAACAGTTGTAACAAGTGTGGACCCACCAATCCGGCCAGTGTCTTGAACAGTTCCGCAGGTAGCCCGTTGGGTGCCCCGGAGCTTGCCGCTTTGCATTGCCACAAAGGACCTCTACGGCTCCTCTAATGTGATTTCGGCCTCCAGCGTATCCACCTCCTCCCGCAATAGCACCTGGAGAGGGAGCTCAGCCAGTAAGCACTCGGTCTCCCGATCGGGAGCCTGTGCTTGGCACTGTAAGTCCTCTGCAGTGATCGGGAAACTCACGGGCAATGTCTGTACAGTCTGTCACCGTTCCCCTGGTCGGGATGATGAGTCCTCCCACCTAGTGCTTTAAATGGGCCGGTAGTCACAGGTACTGAGTACCGGCACTTCTTAATGATGTCCCTTTAAGTACTGGCACTTCTCCACCTTCAAGGAGAGTACCGGTACTCATGGGTCCTGAAATCCTGTTTATTTCTAGTGGTGCTGAGGCTGTCAAGGTGAAGCTTGTCTCCAGGACATCCTTCCAGCTAAAGCGCTAACTGTAGTCCTGTGCTGAGTCCATGCTGACTGTTCAGCAGTAGCTCATTTGCATTATGTCTTGGATTTGCGAGTGTTAAGAATATTACCTTCCCCGTGAACTTGACAGAGCAGTGCCCATACAGGTCCTGCTTTGTCAATTACATTCACACTAATGTGTGCTTTAATGCACACAGTGGTTCCAGGCAACCCGCCGAGATCAGAGAATAAGGAAGCTGCAGGAGGTAAGGAGTTAAAAAAGGCCCTTCATCCCGTGTGAGCCGTTTGTGTGAGGGTTTTACTGCTCGTTAGTGTTCATTTGTGTGAATGTTAGAGAGAATCCGGACACCCTTAGAGGGTACTTTGAAGGACGTGTGTGGATTGCTTTGTAGGTGTATGCGTGATCGGACCTCTGTCTGAATGTGTGCGCACTTTAGAATATGAGTACTTCGCCTAATCAAATAAATAAACCCAGTATGGCATCAAGAGACTGCACTAGTTAAAGTATTGGCAAAGCCATTAGGTGTGGTCTTAGTCAAGCTGGTACACTCGTGAATTCAAAAAGTAATATAGCAGTCATATGACACAAAAAAGAAAAAAAGCTCCTATATGTGGCGATCATAAGATGGTAATAATACATTTAAATTAAAAAAAAAATGTTACCATTGCATATAATTTAACAGTGCATGTGCTTCCTTTGAGGCAGGTGACTTAGAATTGGTTTGAACCAGTTTTTAGGTTAATACACAGCACACAAAGGTATGATTCACATTAGTGCAAGGAAAAACTGCTGGAACCTGGAGACATATTTTAAACACACATAATCACTGAAAAATTGATTTTTTTTAAATGGAAAGAAAAACTTTGCCAAAGTAAAGTGTTGGTGCACTTTGTAAGGCAAAGTTGCTAATTTAATCAGGAAAAATTCTTCACTCAGAGTGCAAGATAACCAGTAACATTCACAACCTGCCCGTTACCCATGCTATATGTTGTGGTGAGTGGAAGCAGATTTGTGAATAGTAGTTCAACAGACCAGTGGATGAAGAGGGTTGAGTAAAAGCCCGTCTACATATGTAATGTTATTTTTTATTTATGCATGTATTTTAATTTCTTAAGACTCATAGCTAAAGCTGGCTCTGACCAGGCCTAAGAATGAACAAAGGTTAAGATGGGGTTTATTTTCAGGCAGGAGTTGAAGGACAGAAGTGACTTTTTGGCAGCTATTTGTTTTCTGGTGTCTCGAGATAAGGTGATAGAGGATTATGGGCCACACGTGTGTTAGTTTGGGGGGGTGGGCTTCAGGGGACAGCAATTAAAAGAATGTAGCATGGCTGTGTTAAAGCAGCTCAGTAGGTTATAAGTTAAGGTGCTTCTGCTCTATATTGCCATTGTACAAATCTCGAAGATGAGCAATGGATGAATTGGGTATTTTTTTCCAAGACCTGTGAAGCCAGCAGAGAGACTTGCAGAGTCCGTCAGTTGTATCCACTGAGTTCTTTTCTTAGGCTGTCCTTTCTCTTTGGGCAACACCCCCATGTTAAATCATTAATCTGTGTGTGCTGAGTTTTCTTCGGTGTCAGACACCATGCCTCAGTCAGTCTAGGTAATTTGAGGCCTCAAACATATTTCCATGTATTGCGTAGTATAGCTAAAACCAGGACCCTAGAGGTTCCTAGATAGATGGGTTCAAGCAGAGAGTAGAAGATGGTATGTAATCTATAGTGTAGTAGCAGGAAGGCATGACTTGTAATACTGTTGAAAGTATGTGATGACAGCTTGTGGCATAACTGAGCTGAGATAGTAAAACTCCCATGGTGTTTCTAAGGATCTACCCTAGAATACTTACCTACTCACCTTCTGATCCCATATTAAGGATGTAAGAAGACCAAGTGAGATGAGCGATATGGCTACACATTTGTGTTTGTGCCTGACTGTGCCACCTCTGGGCTGGTGGATACAGGACTCATAAAGAGGGATAGTTGAGATGTTTGACAGCCCCCTTTGGAACCCTAACAACGTTTGCTGTTGACTGGTTTCCATCGCTCCTAAAAACCATGAACTAGCACACATCACACCCATCACTGCCTCTCCTCCACTCCATTAACCTGTTGCAGACCCAATAAGATGCAGTACTTGTCCATTATTCAGCATTTACCCAAAATTAATTTACTATACTACCACATCCAATATCCCACAGTGCTGAGATAACGTAATTCTGGCCTACAACACTATGTAGGACTAACATCACCCACAGGGATAATCAATGTGCATGGGTTTCAATTTGTCAGTCATTCTGAGGATTCTTTCACATGGTCTGATCTGGCCACTCCATATAAATAGAATAAGCTGCATGAAAATGCCTATTGCGTATAAGAGAAAATGAAGATTTAGCCCTTTAAATGAGGATCCCTTGAAAGCTATGATGCTGAAAGAGGGGTGGTGCCCAGGATTACATAGATGCTGTTTGGTATTACCTAGTTAGAGACCAGTAGGAAAGCAGTAGTCTGAGAGTGTGCACATTGAAGCTGCTGTCCTTGGACCTCCCCCTCTGTCTCCTTCCATATTGTAAAGATAGGTGGAGGACTGTGACCACTTACATGACAGACCCCATTGTATGCATGGTAAAATATTGGGAATACCTCAGAGTTCTGTTTAGATCAATACATTACAATTTGATTTTCTGTTAGCTTTCTTGAGAATGAAGGAAAAAGGGTGACAAAGTTAAAATATACTTTTATGCTAAGTCTTCCTCCTGTTACACAAGTTTTTTGTATGTATGCCATTAGGAAGTAAGTGCTACTCTTCGTGAGCTCATCCTGATGTTTTCGTAGTAGGTGTCCTCTGTGGAGAACAAGGCACTGAGCAAAGACATGAAATGGCAGAGGCAAGGTCAGACATAGCTGAACTAAGACCCCCACATGACTGGTGCAAGATAGTACATAGGTGGTCCAATATTACTAAGCGATCGCCTAAATCACAACAATGGCTCAAGATCCGACACTGTGTTGAGTAGAGTGCACACACTTCTTTGCAAAGACCACACGGCATAGGATAAGATCACTAAGTGCAATGAGCTGCATGCATTATTAGTCAGTGATAGCAGCAAACTAGCTATTAACCCCTTTCTGTGCTGGGAACGTAATGGTTACGTCCACTGGCACAGAGCTCCTGTGCCGAGGACGTAACCATTACGTCCTCGGGCATGAGCTCGGAGAGAGCCCTAGCGCTCCCTCCTTGGGCTTAAATCTCACCCCCCCAAGGCAGGGATGGAATCTGCAGCTCCTCCTCCCACTTCCAGCATGCTCCCCCCCCTCCCCCCTAAGGATCTGCTGTTCCCCCTGAACCGAATGATAAAGTATTGAGACTAAGTGCCGCGGCAAGTTCGACTGCAGGAGTGTATGAAACGTGTGCAGAAAGGCCAGCTCTGCAGGGAAAGAGGACGAAAGAGCCCTGACGGAGCGCCGAAGGCGGAGATACAAGAAGGTTTCCAGTGAGGAAAGTGGGCCATCCGTAGAGAATGCATCTTGTTAGCGAAAGCGGGAGGCCGTATAGAGATCTCCCCATGTGAGAATATGAAGCCTAGTGAGCAGCCTCGCACCCGCAGACTCACACGCCATTGAGACCATCTCATGCCCTAAGAGTGGCACATCCGGCGAGTCTAGCAGATTACTTCCTGTTCGGGTGGCTATTTTTTTCCAGGCTAGCTGCGTACATCCCACCGTCAAGTCCAGAGGACCAGTGATAGCGAGGTCTGGCCTCAGATAAGCAGAGCTGGGGACCTGCGCCATATATCCCCACTCCACAGCCAAATGCGCCATGTATGGGGGGGGCGGTACCAGTAATGCGCAAATTGCGCCTGTTCGCAGTGATAATTCAGTTCGAAATCTGGGGCTTCAAAGCCCCCCCAAACATGAAGGGCTGTGTCATAATCTCCCATTTGAGGCGCAGCTGCTTGCCAGCCCAAGCCAATCTAATCATCTGCGTTCTCTGTTCTTTAAAGAAAGTTTGGGCTGGGGGGGAACAAGGCAAAGAGCAATGGCGAGAGCGGACGCCCCTGTCTTGTGCCCCTCTCGACACAAACTGGTGCAGATCGATGGCTGTTGACCTCCATAGTTGCCAGTGGGCCAGAGTACAGGAGGGCAATCCAAGAAAGGTACATGTGGGAGAAGCCCATGTGTTTTAATATTGCCATGAAGTAATCCCATTCAACGGTGTCGAAGGCCTTGGCAGCATCCAGAAAAACAGCGACCGCTGGGATCTTGGGATCCATACTTTGCTGGACAGCAAAGAAAGTGCACAAATTATGCGCAGTAGTCCTGCCCGGTATAAATCCGAACTGATACAGCCGAATCAAGAAGGCCATCAGGAGACTCAGGCGATTAGCAAGCACCTTCGTCAGAATCTTAAAGTCACAGTTTATAAGGGACAAGTGACGATATGAATTGTAGCTGGTAGCAGGCTTATTGGGTTTCAATATGGTAGTTAAGAGAACCTCCCTCATGGGGGGGGGGGGGAGGACTCCCACCTGTCGTGCCTCGCAATAGACCGCTCTCAGCCATGGAACGAGTATATCCTCCTAAGTTTTATAGAACTTGGCTGGAATGCCATCACGCCCTGGGGCCTTACCAGACTGGAGCTGCATCATGGCCTCCCAAATTTCATTGTGCTCAAGCTCAGCCTCCCAAAAATCTTGCTGCGTATCACTGAGCCAGGCCAATGCCACCTCTGTCAAATAACCATCTACATCTGGAAGGTCCGATCTAGTAGAGGAGTATAAATTCTGCTAATAGTCAGCAAAGGTTTTAAGCATTTCAGGGGTATCCCTTAGCAGGTGGCCAAAGGCATCGGATATCTCGAGTATAGTGTTCTCTGGTCAGGCTGCGTGAAGGGTATGGGCCAGGGACTTACCCGGTCTCTCACCCTTCCCATAGGAGCGGACTCTAGCATACTTGCCTTTAAACAGTACTTCACGTTCCACAGTTTCCTGAAACTCAGTCAGGGTCCCGCAAGCGACGCAAAACGTCAGCCGAGGGTGCCTCTGCCCCTTCCGACTCAAGTCTTTTAAGTTGCAGCTCCAGCCTATCGAGTGGCTCGGAGATCTCGCAAAATACCTACGCCCTTGGCCAAACAGAATCCCCTCAAGGTGACCTTAAAGGCCTCCCAGATTATCTCAACACTATCCACAGTACCCTTATTTCTATCAAGGAAATTCGTTATCTCGGTCCGTAGTTCGTTACGAAAAGCGTTGTCCACCAATGTAGTAGGGGATAGGCGCCACGATGCAAGAGGCGTCAATGCAGAGGGGAGCCTCAGCTCGAGCGCGACCGGAGAGTGATCGGAGTACGTGCGAGCCATGGGTGTGAACCCCATAAGCTAGGGCACCATGGATCGGGAAATAAGCCAGTAGTCTAGTATCGACCAGCCTGAGTGCACTGTGGAGTAAAATGTGCCCACCCTGTCACAAGGGTGTAACCAGTGCCACCCGTCCACCATGTCCTGCACTACAATGTCTGCCATAAGTCTCTCTGCTGCCCTGTGGCGATGGGGCATTGCCTTTCTCCCCCTGTCCTCCTGGGGGTCCAGTGCCAGATTGAAATCTCCGACCCATTTTAGGTATTTCAAGCCTATCTCCGCAACACAGCTCCTTATGGTGTCAAAGAAGAAAGGGTCATCGGCATTAGGCGTGTAACACTTGACTATGGTAACGAAGTACTGCAGCACCCTGCCCCAGATAATGGTGTACCTGCCCTGCGTGTCATTTCTGGATCCCAGTAGAATATAGGGGGTACCTCTGCAAATGAGGGTGGAGGTGCCCCTGGAGTACGAAAAGTAAGCCGACTGCTGGCTGTAGGAGGACCAGCGATCTGCAAATGTAACTCTTCTCCCAGGTGTGAAATGTGTCTCCTGTAGGAGGGCAATGTGTATCCTGTGTCGTTCCAGATACGCCAAAATGTGGCGTCGCTTGTGAGGATCTCCCAGCCCTCTGACATTCCACGTCCGGCAGCGCAAGACGTGCCCATCGCTGAAGTTCTGGGCTAAAACCCTAGGTACCCCCAGGGGTGATATCTAGATTAGGTGGCCATAGTCCAAAGAGAGTATAGCCCATGAAAAGGAGCAAATAGAGTGTCAGGTGGCCAATAAATGTGTATCGGTGTGGCTCAGAACAAACAGTAAACTCCCCTATCCTCCCACCCACCTCGGCAGCCCAAACCTGCCCGGAACAACCCTCCCTTTGAAGCCCACAAACACAACATAAGGACAGTTATTAATCTCAGAGTAAATGGGGATTTCCTGGTGGAAGGTCATCCAGAGAGCTGCCATAAAACCCCCAGGTGTCAGGGGGGCACCTGGATAGGTATTGGATGCCCAAGACTGCCAGTGGCTACCTGGTTCTCTGAGGGGCTTACACCGGGGCCAGTCACAGAGTCACAATCGCAGGGGGACACCACTAAGGATGTATAGGACCCCCCTCCACAGGGGAAGTACACCCCAAAGAGAAGAGTAGCCTCAGTTTTGGTCAGATAGGGTGGAAGAGTTATCCGGGGCCGTCCCTGCATTATTTTCCGAAGTTTCTCCACTACAGGCCTGGTTTAGATATTCATTTACCTGCTTGGGGGTGGTGAATATCATATTTCTATCTTTGTGGGTAATTCTCAGTCGCGCTGGGTATAACATAGCATAAGTTATGTTCACCTGCCGTAGTTACTGCTTTATGGCTGCAAACTTTTTCCGAGCCTCCTGAACAGCCATAGTGAAATCAGGATAAATAGACAGTGCTTTACCTTCAAACTGCAGGGGATGTTTTTCTCTACTCAGTCTTAATGTAGCATCCCTGTCCCTGTAGTTCTATTTATTTATTGATTTTTGGCTCCAAATTGCAGTTTTTGCTGCCTTGCGTCAGATCTCCCCATTGTAAACCAGGCGCAGATCAGAGCCTCCGGCAGGGCCCCTCCTCAGCACCTGGCTACAAAGCGCACCACCAGACAAGGCACCCCTCGCACAACAGTGAAGGGGCAAGCAGGCAGCAGCAGCACAGGATAATGCCTGGGGGACAGCAGCTCCAACCCCCAGGTGCAGCCTCCAAATGCCTCGGATCACCACAGCTGCAGCGCAGTCTTGTTGCTAGTGGCGCCTCCCCAGGCCCTCAGGGGCCCAGCAACTCCTCATCTCTGCTGATTAGGTCAGCAATGTCCTGGTGGGGCACGTTGCAGTACCCTCTCTGCCACACGCCGGCCCCTCGTGTCCAAGCTGTTCACATCACCACCACAGGTCCACTCCAGGCACCGCCAGTGTCCCTCCACATGCGGCCGAACCGCCGGGACTCAGGGCACACCCCAGCCAGGACACCAGTCTTCTGTCCGGCAGCCGCCGCAGCCCACTGTGGGTCTAAGGCTCCGCTCTCCAAGGCCCAGGGAGCAGAAGAGTCCAGCAGACGTAACGGTTTAGCGCTTTAAAAAATCTGACATCGCAGGAAAAAGTTAGAGTAAAATGTAGAGAAAAATGGCTGTTTTTTTCACCTCAATTTCAATATTCTTTTATTTCATCTGTTATTTTCTGTAGGAAACACTTGTAGGATCTACACAAATGACCCCTTTCTGAATTCAGAATTTTGTCTCCTTTTCAGAAATGTTTAGCTTTCAGGGATCCAGCATTGGTTTCACACGCATTCCTGTCACTGACTGGAAGGAGGCTGAAAGCAACAAAATATATATATGTATGTATGGGTATGTTCCAGTAAAATGGCAAAATTGTGTTGAAAAATTGGGTTTTCTAATTCAAGTCTGCCAGTTCCTGAAAGCTGGGAAGATGGTGATTTTTAGCACCACAAACCCTTTGTTGATGCCATGTTCAAGGAGAAAACCATAAGCCTTCTTCGGCAGCCCTTTTTTCCCCATTTAAAAAAAAAAAAATGCAATTTTCACTGTATTTTGGCTAATTTCTTGGTCTCCTTCAGGGAAACCCACAGTCTGGGTACCTCTAGAATCCCTACGATGTTGGGGAAAAAAGGATGCAAATTTGGCATGGGGAGCTTATGTGGAGAAAAAGTTATGAGGGCCTTAGCGCGAACTGCCCAAAATAGCTAAAAAAAAAGGCTTGGCACAGGAGGGGAAAAGGCCTGGTAGCAAAGGGGTTAATAACTATTTGTGTTATGCCACAAGTGCAGTGGAAATCTGCACACATGGGAAATTAGAGACTACTATCAAGGACAATCCAAGCTACAAACGAATACTCAACAGATGGCATAAGTGCCTTTCTATCATGTCCGTCCCACCCTTAGCCCCACCCACTGGCCACACCCCTAGCTCAATCCGATGTGTACCTGCACTTATTTTTCCCCATTTAAAGCACTGCTCCCACCCATCTTGTCGTTTCCACTCTGCTGCTCAGCTAGACAAGGCGACAGCCTGCATTTGTCCCTTAAATCATACAGCCTCCCCTTAACCATCAAATAGTGGCTCCAGGCCAATGATTCTGTGACATTACAATCTTATTCCCTGGACTCACTCAGCTGCTGGAGGGCAGCTGTGTCGGCCTTGTCTTCAAGATCAAGGACTGTGTTTGTGCTCCAGATTGAGCAATCAAGCTGTCTTAATGTGTTTCTTAGGGGCGACCAACGTCTGGGTTTAGTTACAAATAACTGTTTTGTAGGCATCTCAGACAATGATCGGGGATTTGGGGGAGCCGACCAAGTCCTTGTTTTCTTCAAAATAGATCTCCGAATCCCATCTGTGTTGTTTAACATTCTTGGGCCCTGCAGCTCTCAAGCATTAAATCGCCAAAGCTGTGGGCCGCAGTCACCCCTCTCGCCCAAAGTAACCAACAGGAGCGAGTGGTCTGAAATACCCCTAGGCAGATTTTCAGCTCCCCTAATGGGCAGATGAGCGCCTGTCAGTGTAAATATGTAGTCTAGTTTGGAGAACACCTCCCTCGCCCCACAATAAAAAAAAAAAAGAAGCCCCGCTATGCATAGCGGCAAATCCTTCACAGAACAGTGGGGCCCATTGCCTAGTTAAATTATGATAGCAGTGTGTGGCTTTGCCAATGCTCGTCACCTTGTGGCATCAAAAGGGGTCACTTTGAGGAGGTTATGTGCATGGATGATGTATGTGGGCAATGTGCTCTGACTGTTGGTGCATTACCTTCGCAAACCAAACTCATTACTTCACCCATTTGCTGTCCTTCTGAACATGAAGTAAGGTGGGCTACGATTGTTTGCAGTATTTTTAGGCAATGTACTTAGCTTATCCAATACGTAGGAATATGTATTATTCAATCAATTAATCATTAATTTCTTAAGCCCGCTACTCACCTGGCGGGGTCTCAAGGCACTGTGGGTGGGGGTTTTGAGGTGCTTTCTGAAGGCTAGGTTGTCCTGGGTCTTGCGTAGGTTGGTGGGGAGGGAGTTCCAGGTTTTGGTGGCGAGGTGGGAGAAGGATCTGCTGCTGGAGGTGGTGCGTTGGAAGCGGGGGATGTTGCGAGGTCGGTGGAGCTGGTGGGTCGGTATGTGGAAGTTAAGTCGTTCGTTGAGGTAGGCCAACCCGGTGTCGTGGAGGGCTTTGTGAGCGAGGATTAGGATTTTGAAGACGATCCTTTTGTTGATGGGCGGCCAGTGTAGGGATCTGAGGTGGGCGGAGATGTGCTCGTGGCGAGGGAGGTTGAGGATGAGACGTGCGGCGGCATTCTGGATGAGCTTTCTCTGAAGCTTGGCTGTGGTCCCTGCGTAGAGGGCATTGCCGTAGTCTAGTCTGCTGCTGACGAGGGTGTGGGTGACCGTTCTGGTTTCTATCGGAATCCACTCGAAGGTCTTGCGTAGCATGGAGAGAGACGTGTCTAGTATGAAGCAGAGATTGCATGTGTGGATGGTGGGTGTCGGGTGGTCCTAGGGTGGCAGGCCACCATGAGTTGTTCCATACTGTCTTTTCTGATGGATACAACTACCTGTGGATTCCTCACCTAATGAATACTCCCATGGCGCCAGCATTCGACGGAAATCTTCTTCCTAGTCTCTGCACGTCGACGAGGACGTCACTCTAGCCCACGCGACGCCGTCTGACGTCATACAGGCAATAAGAGGTCCTCGACGACGTGCCGACGTCAGTTCCCTTTTTTCCGTGCATTCGAAACGGTTATCTTCGAGGGAGCAACTGTTACTTTCGTGGTTACAGTGTATTTTTGCTGCGTAGTCCTTCGCTGCAGTAATAATGTCGCAGAAAGTCGGGTTTTAAGCCTTGTCGTGAGTGTGGGGGCAAGATGTCAGTTACGGATCCTCACTCCGACTGCCTTTGGTGTTTGAGCTCCGACCACGACGTCTCGACTTGCGATTCATGCCAGCACATGAATCCAAAGGCCCTCAAGGAACGTGAGGCGAAGTTGTTTATGGCGAAGTCGAAGAAAGAAAAACATCATAAGAAGTCTTCTTCGCCAAGGCATCGGCTTCATCGAGACTCCCGGCGCCGTAGAGAATCACGGCGCCATTCAAGCAAGGAGACTCGTTCCAGGTCTTCGGATCGGTGCCGGAGGACTTGGGAGGTCAGTCCCATGGTCACGCCGCATCCATCGACGCCGTTGCCCTCTCCGGCGTCACCGACTTCACCTGGACAGGCGTCGGTGATTGAAGTGGTGCCGCCTCTGGTGTTGTCTCCGGCGTCGCAGACGTCGAGGCCGGCGTCGGGGTCGCCTTCGATACAGGCACCCCAGTATCCGGCTTTTCCCACCCCTGGAGCCGATAGTACCGCATTCCTAAATGCGATGTATACCATCTTCCAACAGATGGCTCCAGGGGGTGTTCCGGCTGGCCCTTTGGCCTTTTCATTGGGTGATCCTGCGCCTCTACGGCCGGCACCCTTTATGCCCTTTCTCCCTTTTGGGAACGTGGGTTCGGCGCCGGCTTCGGAGGGATTGGTCCCGGAGATTTCCATTCCGTCGTCAGGATTTCGTCCTGTGACTCCGGTGGGTCCATCCGCTCCGAGTGCTCTTTCATCGGCGCCGAAGTTACCTGTGGCTCCGGACGCGGCGTCGGTGGCTTCTGAAGATCGGCGCCTATCTTCGGCTTCGGCGGAGGCATTGTCGACTCCGCGTATCGAGCAGAGGCTTCATTCGAGGAGACGTGCTCTCCGTTTATTAGAGGAGCAGGAGTACCAACGAGTCCTGGAAGAAGGAGAACTAGAGGACTCGGGTGATGGACTGCATGGTCTAGATACAGCCAGTGGGCTGGACACTTCACCGGAGTGGGATCTTTCGTCTCCAAGGGAATACACGGAGGAGGCTGCTTCCTTTCACGCAGTGGTACGGAAGGCAGCTAGTTTTCTGGACCTGCCTTTGCCGGTGGCAGAGACAAAACAGAACCTTCTGACAGAGGTGCTTCATCCGGCCTCAGCTGCGGCAGAGCCTCTACTGCCGTTTAATGACGCTTTGCTGGATCCGGTGCTAGAGGTGTGGAAGAGACCAGTATCTTCCCCAGCGGTTCATAGAGCCGTAGCCAGGAGGTATCGAGCTGCACCAACTGACCCTGGCTTTCTTTCTAGGCACCCTACACCGGAGAGCTTGGTGGTGCAGGCCTCCTGTTCATCCAAATCAGCGCCTGGTTCTTTCCCGACGGTGCCTGGGGACAGGGACTCGAAGAAACTGGATGCGCAGTCCAAGAATTTTTTTTCGTCCTGCAGTCTGGCGTTGAAGGCTACCAACGCAACTTGTATCCTGGGGAGATATATTCATGCTCTTATGGATGACATTTCCTCATCATTTACGGAGCCTTCCCAGGGTCTTTTGGATGTTGTTTCAGATGCCCAGGCTGCCGCGACCCAGATAATTCAGTCTGGGCTGGACACGACCGACTCGGTGGCCAGAGCAATGGGCACGACTGTGGTGGCAAGAAGACAGGCCTGGCTCCGTAATTCGGGGTTTTCTGCGGATGTGCAGTCAACCCTATTGGATCTCCCTTTTGATGGGGACAAGCTGTTTGGCGCCAAGGCAGATTCGGCCTTGGAACGTTTTAAGGAGAGCAGGGCCACAGTCAAATCGTTAGGACTCCAAGCTCCTTCTTCCTCTGCCTCTTCCAGGATTTTCAGGAGGTTTTGGGGATTTGGGCGTGGCTCTTCCTCCTCTTCCTTTCGGGGGAGATTCCAGCAACCTGCCTCTTCCCATCCCTATAGATCTTTTAGAGGGAGAGGGAGGGCCCGCACCGGAGGAGCCTCTCGGCAGCACTCTGCCTCTTCCTCGTCCTCTGGAGGGGTGCAGCAGGGAAAGCAGCCTTAGGCTTCCACCATTTCCCACTCACTCCTCTCCTGTAGGGGGAAGATTACAGCATTTTCTCCGCAACTGGAAGACTATTACAACGGACACTTGGGTTCTCAGTATTGTGGGAAAAGGCTACACCCTTCCCTTTCGGGAGTTCCCGCCCCTCATCCCGCCCGCCCATCTTATTGTTCAGAAGAACACCACCTGTTGCTAGAACAGGAGGTACAAGTCCTCCTTTCAAAGGGCGCGGTAGAGTTGGTCCCAGAGCAGGAAAGGGGTCGAGGTTGTTACTCAAGGTATTTCCTGATTCCCAAGAAGGATGGTCGGTTGAGACCAATCCTGGACCTGAGGATCTTGAATTGGTTCCTCAAACAGGAAAAGTTCAAGATGATGACCCTAGCTCAGGTGCTTTTGGCGTTGAACAAGGAAGACTGGATGGTGTCTGTCGACTTGCAGGATGCTTACTTTCATATCCCGATACTCAAGTCACACAGGAAGTATCTCCGGTTTATGGTGGGATCGCAGCACTATCAGTTTGCGGTCCTTCCGTTTGGTCTTACTTCAGCACCTCGAGTCTTCGCAAAGGTGATGTCGGTGGTTGCGGCAGAGCTCAGAAGGAAGGGGATAGCAGTATTCCCTTACTTGGACGACTGGTTGATCAAAGCCAAGTCTCCGGAGCTTGTGTCGCATCATCTGCAGTCAACGACTCAGTTGTTGTTCGACCTGGGTTTTTCGGTGAACGAGCCCAAATCTCACCTGGAGCCCTCTCAGCGCCTCCTGTTCATAGGGGCAATACTGGATACAACATTGGGTCGAGCCTTTCCTCCGCCTCAGCGGATTCAAGTTATTCAGGAATTGGTTCCAATGTTTCGAAATGGAGCGGTAGTTCCAGTCCTCAAGGTCCTTCGTCTGCTCGGTCTGTTTGCCTCCTGCATTCTGTTGGTCACGCATGCTCGCTGGCACATGAGGGCTCTTCAGTGGTGCCTCCGAAGGCAGTGGTCTCAACACAAAGGGGATCTAGAGAGTACTGTCAAGATCTCCAGAGATGCTGCTGTGTGCTGTGGTGTGTATCCACCAGAAAAGTCGTTACCGAAGGTAAGTAACTCGTTCTTTGGGTCCGAAGATGATGATCTCGGTTTTTCCTGAGTTCAGTTTGAGGTGGCTTGCTGTCATCCAATTAGCAATGGCGAGGAGTTCGGCATGGAGGTTGTTCTTGGCGGTAAATGGGTTCCTCGTGAAGGAGAGGATGTGCTGGGTGTAGTCGGTGTAGGAAATGATGTTGAGGCCGTGGGGGCGGACAATGCTGGCGAGCGGAGCCATGTAGATTTTGAAGAGGGTGGGGCTGAGTGAGGATTCTTGGACTCCACATACTGTCTTGGTGGCTTTAGACCGGAATAGAGGGAGGCAAACTCTTTGGGTTCTTTCGGAGAGAAAGGAGGCCAGCCAGTCCAGGGCTTTGTGGCGAATCCTGGCGTGTGCAAAGGGTTTGGTGGCATACGATGTCGAAGGCTGCCGAGAGGTCTAAAAAGATGAGGGCAACGGTTTCACCCTTGTCAAGTCTGGTCCTGATGTCAGTGCAGGCGATGAGGGCGGTCTCGGTGCTGTGGTTTTTGCGGAATCAAGACTGGGAGACGTTGAGTATGTTGTTGTCATCCAGGAAGCGGGACAGTTGTTTGTTGACTATCTTCTCTATGACTTTTGCGGGGAAGGGGAGTAGAGACATAGGGCGGTATTTTGTGAGGTGTTCGGGGTCTGCTTTGGGTGTTCTGAGCAAGGCGTTGACTTCGGCGTGTTTCCAAATATCTGGGAAGGTGGCGGTCTTGAAGGAGCTGGGGAGTGATGATTTGGCTGGATTTGTTGAAGACTTGGTGGGGGCAGGGGTCTGTTGGGGAGCCTGAGTGGACGGAGCTCATGGTTTTGCTGGGTTCTTCATCGTTGGTGGGGGTCCAGGTGCTCAGTGCGTTGGTGCGGCAGGGTGCTGTGGGGGTTGGCTGCGGCAGTGGTGGTGATGGTGGGTGGCGACATTATGAAGCTTTCGTGTAGGTCTGCGATCTTGCGGTGGAAGTAGCTGGAGAGGGAGTTGCAGAGGTCTTGCGAGTGTGGAGCGTCGATGGCGCTGGATTTGGTGAGTTCTTTGATGGTAAAAAGTTCCTTGCTGTTGGGTGCGTGTGTTCTTTGTAGAAGGATCGTTTGGTGGTCCAGATGAGCTGGTGGTGTTTGCGTATGGCTGATTTGAGGGCGGAGAAGTTCCTCACTGATGGTTGTTGGCGCCAGGCTCTCTGTTTTCTGGCATTCTCGTTTGGAGGTCTGAAGTTCTGCGTTGAGCCAGGGAGCTGTCTTGTTGATGCAGGTGTTGCTGTTTTTTTTTTTTTTACAGTGGGGCGAGGGAGTTAGCGCACTCGTCAAGCCATCGTTTGAGGTTGAGTGCGACGGCATTGGGGTCGGTGGTAATGGGTGGTGTAGATTGGGTGAGGTTGGAGATCGGTTGTTCCTTGGAGATCTTGTTCCCCTTGCGGTGAGGGATAGGATGTTGGTGGTGGTTGGTGGGCTTCAGGAAGAAGTGGACGCAGTGGTGGTCAGTCCAATGGAGTTGGTGGTGTGAGTAAAGGCGATGTGGCTGCTGGAGGAGACTATGGCGACAAGTGTGTGTCTGGCAGAGTGAGTGGGTAAGGTGACCAGTTGCTTGAGGCCGAGGTTTGCGAGGTTGTCCCGCAGGGCAATGAAGTTGCTGGCGCTCTCCAGGTGGAAATTTAGGTCGCCGAGGAGCAGGTAGTTTGTGGAGGCGAGGGCGTGGGAGCTGATAGCGTCTGCGATAGTGTCACAGAATAGGGGACAGGGGCTTGGTCTGTAGACGGGGGTTCCTCTCAAGGTGGTGTTGGCGTTGATTTGTATCTGAAAGTGTAGGTGCTTTGCGGCGTCCAGGGTGTCGTCGGTGTTGGTGGAAATCCTGATGGAGTTTCTGTGTACTATGGCGATTCCCCCTTCTGGCTTGTTGATACGGTCTCTTCGGGTGATTTTGTATCCCTCTGCGATGGCTATGGCGATGTCGGGTTCCAATGAAGGGTTCATCCATGTTTCAGTGAGGAAGGCTAAGTCGGGAGAGGCTGTCGTGAGTAGGTCCCAAAGCTCGATGGTGTGCTTGTGGATGGAGCGGGTGTTGAGGAGGACGCAGCTGAAGTGATTGGGGTGTTTGGTGGTGTTGTGGTGTTTGTTGGCTTAAGTGCAGGAGAAGTGACATGTGAAAGGTCTGTGGGTGTGTCTGGGGTTGGCCTGGGCGCAGGCAGTGTGCCAGCCAGGGTTGAGAGCGTGGAGCTCTGTGGTGGAGTAGAGGCGCATGGGGACACCGGAGGTGCGTGGACCAGGGGGACAGGCGCTGGGCGTGGTCCAGGCACGGGCGCGCGCAAACGGGCTTGTCAATTAATGACTTGTTTTAGACTTAGCCCAGTTAACAAAGAAATTATGCCTCCCTTGTTTAGTCAGTCACTATGTGAAGGCGTTGGTTGTAATAATTAATATTTTATTTCCATTGTATCAATTTGAAACGCCAGACCTTTTTCAAGTGTTTCGAATGAAAAAATTAGGCACTGGAGTTCCCCTAGCAGATATCACACAGGGCGAGATTTACAATGTTGTCCCCAAGCGTAAGTGTTGATTACTCTGAGAAAGGAGTAAGGCAGGAGAAACTGGCTGTTATTTAAAAAAAAAAAAAAAAAAAAAAAATAGTTTCATTCAGCCGTTCTCGCACTTTGTCGGAAGCTTGATGCTGTACAAATTAACCCATTGAGGCTCGTGGCCTACGCAATAGTGCATCAGTCAGTCTCCAACTTTTCTAGGTAGAGTTCTGTTGTGAGCTAGTTGCTTGTAGGAGATTACCACTCTTTTAGCTTGTGAAGAGCCAGGAAACCGTGCTTACAACTGGCAGCAGTCTGTTTCAGCCCACCAGAAAATAACTAGTGACTACTGAACATGACAGCCAGTACATTTATTAACAAAGAGAACCTAGAATAAGACAAAGTAATGTCCTTCGGACTCACATTATTGTGGAGTTGACTAGCAAACATTATGGCATTGTTCAAAATGTTAGGTGGCAGAACGACCCAGCTTTGCAGAGGGCTTTTGTTCAAACAAACTACCCACATGTGAGTAAGATGTCGCTCGAACCTGCAAATGATAACCTACACAAGGCAGCAGGCACAAAATAGAGGGCAGAGCAGAGTAAATGACTGAACGACATGCAGCATTGCAAGAGCTGAAAAGAATGAATCCTAAATTAAAAGGAGTGGGGCACGGACAATTGAGGCACAGGGTGAGAACACGAGACTGATTTAAAGAAGACTAAAGGATTGTCCCCTTTTTACAATAGTCTCAGTATTCCCAAGGGATATAGTGCACTGTGCTATACCAATTACTGGGCCTCGCAAGTAAGAATGAAGCATACATCCTTGGTAATGGATTTGCTCACTTTCTGAAATACAAAACTCAATAACTTGAGCGTTTTACCATTTATAAATTTTACCAGGTTTTGTATGCCATCATTTTTAGGCAAAAAAAAAAAACTAAGTATGCTCATTGCCCATCACTTTAAATCCTGGTTTGGCCGCAAACCAATTTGCATCAGAATCACTATTGCCATGGTAGCTGTGTTAAGAGTTTATACGACATGCGGCAAAGGCCCCTGGCAACATTGCCAGAATACTTTCAAATTATTGAAGACACCAGAAGCTGGAGATCTAGGGGCATTGGAAGCTGGAATTCTAGTGGAAGCAACTAGATCAGGGAGTTTGGGGCAGACTGTAAATTAAAGGGATTGCTAGGACATTTTCACACCTAGGAGAGAAGGCTGTTCTACTGAAAGGCATGAAGAGCAACTGGATTTGGCGGGGGAGGTGGAAGCAGTGTGGGGCAGTAGGAGGGGCACTTGGCAGAGAAAATACTAATGCTGGATAGGTGTTATGTTGTTTACTTTAGATATGTCAACAAATGCTGCTACAATTCTCTTAATAAAAAGTAGAAGATAGGTTTAAAATTCCAGCGACAACCAGCCATACTGACTAACATTGCAAAATAGTGCTGCTTCAGCTCTTTAATCTGACACTAGTCAGCCCAAAACTGGGACAAAGATGGGAATTTAGTTAAGCCCCTGCAGTGTGCACTTTGTGATACTTACCTGGTGTATTCATAACTGAATTGCCGGGTGCCTAGGCTTGACCATGGAGTGTGATCCATTCTTATCATATGTATGCATAAATCTAACTTAACAGTAAGTCAACATTACTTGATTGACATGTCTATATAAACATAGAGCAGTGCTTAAAATGCTAGCATTCATCAAAACATTGCACATTCTATAGCTTTTCTTATTTTTGTAGAAAAAGCAGCTCACTGCTTTATTGATGGGATTTCAATTCAATGGAATACAGTGTTTTACTCAGTTTGGACCCCACTCTCCTTTCTAACAAATTGAATGTTAGAACAAATAACCTTACATTCTGAGGCGAAAAATTATGACAAAATAAATGTGAAGACCTGCAGGAAGAAAGACAGTCTTCATTTAAAGAACTGTTGATGACTTTTTTCCCATATGTTGGTATTTGTTCAAACACATCCTAAGTAATAAACATCTAAGGCTTTGGGAACCTTAGATGTTAGCCAGCAAATTCATATTGTGCCTTCAAACACCCAGGATGGAGGTGAGTAGATTTACTTTTGAACATTGCAAGATCCATTTCAAACTGTTATGCAGCTGAACTTTCTTTTAGCTTTGACCGATTTAGGCAACCACTTACGTGTGCTGTCAACTAAAATGAACTACATATCTAGCTAACAGACCCGTGATGAAGATAACTCTTGAGCATGCCCATTCTGATGCACTTGACTCCCAGTCTGTAAACTGAAATTCTACAAAAGAAAAATAACTTTTATAGAGGTCTCCTAAATATTCCACACCCACTTTCAGTATTTGTGTAAAGGTTGCAGCCTCAATTTAGCACTGATGTTCTCAATGTCTACCAATCAGTAAGCAAAATGACCATATTGAGGCGTCTGCCCCCAGGAGTTTTGTAATTTGGAAATATATCTAGTATTAAGAGAGCAGCCCTTTAAAGTGAAAGGAGAGAAATTGAGTATGTAGACTTTCAACAAGGGGATTAACTACTATAAGTGATAGGAGTGCATGAAAACTCTTACTTTATGAAGCCAATGTTGTCTTCGCGTGGTTCCTTGTTTAAGATTTGTGAAGCAGTCTTGTAAAACAAAACACATTTCATAGAATCACAAGTGCTTAAAGCGATTTTCATCCAGTCCTAGGAATAATTATTGAAGAATTAGTTATCCAGGTTGCCAAAAACCTGAAGTGATTCGAGAGGCTCACTCCCTTTGAGTGAGAGCTTATTAGACACTGGAAGAAATAAGCATTCACATAATTGGACAGTTTGAACTGCCTTTAGGTCACCCATTTATTTTTTTCTAATTAAACTAAAATGATTTTCCACACTTCATGTCAAGCTAATGAAATCAAATGTAAAATAATTTGACCTTTTGGCTAAAGGCTAAACCCTCTGTTACTCAAGAACATTTTATAGTGATATTCTTTAAAAAAGGAGAAGTTGCTCTAAATTTGAGCTGATTACAATTCACCTTCCTCGTTCATACAGCCTGCCTTATTCATGGTGAGTAAATAATCTGAGAATAAGTAGTGCAGCATGGATCCTTAACAAAATTTACCACATTAAGGTCTTACAACAGTGTTGGCAAAGAGGGAAACTGCTCTTAAAGCTTACAGTCGGAATGCTGGTAAAATAGCATTGCTCCTATGGTCAGACAAATCTGCAACAAGGTATTATTGATGAGACCATTCTAACCAGAGGGTTCTCTAGCTCACATGTCTTGCTATATTAAGATGTGAATTCCCCTGAACTAGTCTCTGGGGAATCCTTAACCAGACAAAGGCTTGGTTTAGAGGTAACCTTAACTACTCAACCCTTCTTAGGTCTTTAATTGATGAATTATCCTAGACATTGTGACGTAGTTAAATTCACTCATTGCATATTAGTAGCCATTTTAATAGCTTCATTCTTCTTAGCCATAATCTAAGATTACCTTGATCCCTGGTGGGCTTAATCTGCACCAGATAAAATGCCTCTGGGGGGAAAGATGGTTCTAGCCTGCCAGTAGGAGACCACTTCACCTCATAAAATGTCTTCCTAAAGCATTAAGGTGAGCTTTCATGGAGAACTATCACTCTTTTTCTGTTTCCCCTGACTGAAAATAAACTCGTCCCTGAACCTAATTTTGGGCCGTTATGAGAGGTTGCATGATTTTATGTCTTATTCTAAAATTACCTTTAGTGTCCTTTTTTGTCGAAAGCAATTACTCAATGGACAAGGTGAGATGTATAAAGTAGTGTTGTGTTGTGCAGACTTAAGGATGTTTTTGATATTATGCTCCAAGCTTGTTGATTGCATAATCTGTACTGCATATGCAAATATTAGTGTATCCAACTTAATACTAAACAGTCTGCAAAGTATCAAAGGATTTTAATCTGGTATCTTTTTTCTAAGCATAATTCACACTGATGGAAAACGGGCCATTGATCAGTGTAATCCTTCAGGTGAAATATTGCTTTACAAATGGTTGGCTTATCCAATAAAAGCTGTGAACCAACAATTAAATTATCATTCAGGGAAATATCAGCAGGATTTATGTGGCAGCCTCAGAATTTAAAGATGTAGGTTACCGATAAAGTTCTTGAAAGAAGGAGAGGTGGAAGAACCACCTCTTTCGTAGACCCAACCCGCAATGGTATAATCAACCTAATTAGTTATCTTTTAAGATATTAAGTTTTAGTTTGCATTAAATTGTAAATAGAATTGGCTAAAGGCGGATCAAAGGTTTACTTAGTATTAGAATTACTAGTGAGACCTGATGGAGCCCTGAATCTTGTCCCAAATGTTTTTCAAAGTTACAGACTACTTGGTAATTTTATCTCAGACCTCAACATAAATATGTCACAAAAAAAATAAACTGTTACAAAAGAGAATAAAAAGTTGGTGGTTTGGACCTTTATCTTGCTGGTCTGCATGTCTGTGCTCTCATTCTGTCAATTTTACTTTGTATTCGCCTACATAGGTTTTGCACTTTGTCTCATTATTTCGTTTGGCTCCAGCAACCCACTTGGGCCAGAATGAAAAAATTGCAGGACTACCACAACCAGCATGCACTGTCTCTCACTTGAGAGGCCCACTGGGGTGGACTGGTATTAAAGAGACATGAGGACAACTTCGTTCTTTGATATTGAGATGGCTATTTGGAGCAGTTTGCGCTTAGGCCTTCATAACTTTTTGTTCACATAAGCTACCCACGCCAAATTTGCGTCCTTTTTTTCCAACATCCCAGGGATTCTAGTGGTACCCAGACTTTGTGGGTTCCCCAGAAGGAGGCCAAGAAATTAGCCAAAAAACAGTGAAAATTTAGTTGTTTTCAAAAAAATTTGAAAAATGGGCTGCAGAAGAAGGCTTGTGGTTTTTTCCCTGAAAAGGGCATCAACAAAGGGTTTGCGGTGATAAAATCACCAGCTTCCCAGCTTTCAGGAACAGGAAGACTTGAATCAGAAAACCCAATTTTTCAACACAATTTTGGCATTTTACGGGGACATACCCCATTTTTACAATTTTTTGTGCTTTCAGCCTCCTTCCAGTCAGTGACAGAAATGGGCATGAAACCAACGCTGGATCCCAGAAACCGCAACATTTTTTAAAAGTAGACAAAAATCTGAATTCAGCAAGGGGTCATTTGTGTAGATCCTACAAGGGTTTCCTACAGAAAATAACAACTGAAAAAGAAAAATATTGAAATTGAGGTGAAAAAAACATCAATTTTTCTCTACGTTTTACTCTAACTTTTTCCAGCAATGTCAGATTTTCGAAAGCAATATACCGTTACGTCTGCTGGACTCTTCTGGTTGCGGGGATATATAGGGCTTATAGGTTCATCAAGAACTCTAGGTACCCAGAGCCAATAAATGACCTGCACCCTGCAGTGGGTTTTCAATCTATGCCGGGTATACAGCAATTCATTTGCTGAAATATAAAGAGTAAGAAATAGCTATCAAGAAAAACTTTGTATTTCCAAAATGGGCACAAGATAAGGTGTTGAGAAGCAGTGGTTATTTGCACATCTCTGAATTCCGGGGTGCCCATACTAGCATGTGAATTACAGGGCATTTCTCAAATAGACGTCTTTTTTACACACTGTCTTACATTTGGAAGGAAAAAATGTAGAGAAAGACAAGGGGCAATAACACTTGTTTTGCTATTCTATGTTCCCCCAAGTCTCCCGATAAAAATGATACCTCACTTGTGTGGGTAGGCCTAGCGCCCGCGACAGGATATGCCCCAAAACACAACGTGGACACATCACAGAAAACAGAGGTGTTTTTTGCAAAGTGCCTACCTGTAGATTTTGGCCTGTAGCTCAGCCGCCACCTAGGGAAACCTACCAAAGCTGTGCATTTCTGAAAACTAGAGACCTAGGGGAATCCAAGATGGGGTGACTTGTGTGGCTCGGACCAGGTTCTGTTACCCAGAATCCTTTGCAAACCTCAATGTGGCTAAAAAAACACATGTTCCTCACATTTCTGTGGCAGAAAGTTCTGGAATCTGAGAGGAGCCACGAATTTCCTTCCACCCAGCGTTCCCCCACGTCTCCCGATAAAAATGATACCTCACTTGTGTGGGTAGGCCTAGCGCCCGCGACAGGAAATGCCCCAAAGCGCAACGTGGACACAGCCAAATTGGTGAAGGAAAACAGAGGTGTTTTTTGCAAAGTGCCTACCTGTAGATTTTGGCCTGTAGCTCAGCCGCCACCTAGGGAAACCTACCAAACCTGTGCATTTCTGAAAACTAGAGACCTAGGGGAATCCAAGATGGAGTGACTTGTGTGGCCCGGACCAGGTTCTGTTACCCAGAATCCTTTGCAAACCTCAAAATTTGGCTAAAAAACACATGTTCCTCACATTTCTGTGGCAGAAAGTTCTGGAATCTGAGAGGAGCCACGAATTTCCTTCCACTCAGCGTTCCCCCACGTCTCCCGATAAAAATGATACCTCACTTGTGTGGGTAGGCCTAGCGCCCGCGACAGGAAACGCCCCAAAGCGCAACGTGGACACATCACATTTTTTCATTGAAAACAGTGCCTACCTGTAGATTTTGGCCTCTAGCTCAGCCGCCACCTAGGGAAACCTACCAAACCTGTGCATTTCTGAAAACTAGAGACCTAGGGGAATCCAAGATGGGGTGACTTGTGTGGCTCGGACCAGGTTCTGTTACCCAGAATCCTTTGCAAACCTCAAATTCTGTCTAAAAAAAAAACATTCTCCACACATTTCGGTGACAGAAAGTTCTGGAATCTGAGTGGAGCCACAAATTTCCTTCCACCCAGCGTTCCCCCAAGTCTCCTGATAAAAATGATAGCTCACTTGTGTGGGTGGGCCAGGTGCCTGCAACAGAATAAGGCCCAAAAATTGTAGAGATAGAGGGGATAGCACAGCAAGTTTATAAGGACATATTCTTTTATACATCTTTAGACTGACTCTGCTTTGGGGACCCACATAAGTGAGGTGTCATTTTACTTGGGAGGCTGAGGGGAACACTGGGGAGTAGGAATTTTGTGCTGGAGTGGTGATCCTACGAAGAAAAGTCAGGAAAATATGCTTTTTTTTAAGCACATTGAGGTTTACAGAGGAGTCTGGGTAAGAAAATGTTGGGGGATCCACGCAAGCCACACCTCCCTGGACTCCTTGGGGTGTCTAATTTTATAAAATGCCTGGGTTTGGTAGGTTTCCCTAGATGAAGGCCGCACACAGGACCAAAAACATAGGTGCCCTCTCCCCCCCAAACACAGGTAGTTTTGTAATATATCGTTTTGATGTGCCCACATACGTCCGTGATGTGCCAAACACTAAAATTTTGAAAAGAAACACAGGTTATGTGAAAAAGACCCCTCACCCACCAACCAAGTTGGTGGCATGCTTCATCATCGGGGTCCCACCTGAGGCACCTAGCGTGTCACAGGTGTGCTGCGACGCCTGATTACAGCGGAGCAGGTTTTGTCATTTTTACCACACATACTGGTTGGATTTGGCACGAGGGTGAGTGATGGTTCAGTGGATCAAATTTTACTAACAAGAGTTTTCACAAAAATGAAATGCACTGTTAGTAACTGAAAGGCAAAAAACTGAACCAATGACTCACAGCTCGTGAGCTGTAAAGCCGCGACAAGGCACCAACCGCTTTACAGTCCATTCACACAACTTTCATACATGACACACACAAGGCCATTCACACCGCCAGCCACGAGCCCAGCACATTACAACACTCACATCGACAGACAGCGCCACTCAAGGGCCCATCACTTACATACGCCCACATGCCTGATACAACAATCACACCAGCTGATGGGAGTGTGTGGACTGGTGTTTGGCTGGCAGTGTGTTGCAGTAGCCAACAGCAAGTCAATATGTACACTCTCAGCCAAGCCCCACTCCACCCACAATGGCATCATTTTTTTTAATTTTTTTTAACAGAGGAACCCCTAACTAAGTAGAAAGAATTACAAAACTACAAACACAAAAGCTCTAACTAAGAACATGACAGAAATGCTAACCATGAAACTAAACACATGAAAATACAAAACAGACATGAGTTTACACTCATGGTTGTTCCCAGAAATTCTTCTGGGTGTGGTAATTCTTAAAACAAGCACCGACACACAGCCCAGGCTTTGAAGGACAATCTGGGCAGTACATTCGAGACTCCCTCCGGATACCTCTTCGAAAACACACTCTACATTTCTTAGCTGGAAAGTCTTTTTTGGGTGTGGGAGGAATGTGCTCAGCAAAGTGGCGATCTTTCAATCTAGCCACATCCTCCACCACTGCTTCTCTAGGAACTCTGGCCTGTTCCACCACAATAAGGCTCTCTATCACTGACTCCTGAAATTTCACAAATGTCATCTTTGACTCTGGAGACCTATCCCTAAACACAATAAAAGCATTGAAGGTTGCTAAGTGGAAGAGGTGAAGTGCTAACTTCTTATACCAAACGTAAGACTTACGAATAGCAGTATAAGGTTCCAACCTCTGGTCAACTCTATCTACACCTCCCATGTGCTTATTATAATCTAAAATGCACACAGGTTTGCGCACTTCAGCAACCTGGCCCCAAACAGTCACAGGGGAAGTACTCTCATCATGGATGGTACTTAGCATGTAGACATCCCTCTTATCTGAAAATTTCAAAGCTAGCAGCTCCTAGTTCCGCAAGGCACAGCACTGTCCTCTCAAGTTTTTTACAGACAAGCTCCCTTGGATAGCCTTTCCGGTTAGAACGGATTGTGCCACAAGCAACTGTGTCCACTCTAAACAATTCCTTGAACAATTGCACACCAGTGTAGAAGTTATCTACATACAAATGGTGACCTTTGTTGAACAGTCGTCTACCAAGATCCCACACAATTTTCTCAGTAACTCCAAAAGTGGGAGGACAACCAGGGGGGTCAATATTAGAATCCCTACCAGTGTACACACGGAAACTATACACATATCCTGTCCTACTTTCAGACAGCATATACAATTTAATTCCATATCGTGCCCTTTTGCTAGGAATGTACTGCCTAAAAACCAAACGACCCTTGAAGAGGACCAAAGACTCGTCCACACTTAACTCTTTGCCTGGAACATAGACCTCCGAAAACCGATCTACAAAATGATCAAGGACAGGCCTAATCTTAAAAAGACGGTCCGAATCTGGGTGATCTCGTGGCAAGGCTAATGCATTGTCAACAAAATGCAGCATCCTAAGAAGAAGCAAATACCGATTACGACTCATCGTCGCTGAAAATATAGCTGTTGCCATCAAGGTACTAGTAGACCAATAAGAAGCCAGTGACGGCTTCCTTATCAACCCCATCAAAAAAGTCAAACCCAAAAACTTTAACTCCTCCAAATTTGTGGGAATCCACTGGGCAGCTCTAGAGTGTGGCCTAAGTCTAGCAGCGTTGTCCCTCAAATGCTGCTCCGCATACAAATTAGTCTGCTCAACAATCTCTTCCAAAAACACATCATCCATGAATAACTCAAAGAAATTGATAGGCATAAAGTTCTCTGTATTGGCGTTACACCCCGGGAGACCAGTAAAGGCAGGCAACTCTGGCTGCTCCATGTTTGGGGCAACCCAGACATCAGGTCTTATAACGGGAAACCTTTCAGCCCCAGGTTGCTGCACTATTGGCACATCAATGTCCTCCTCTAAAACAGGCCCTTCATCTGCACTGAGTGTGGCTTCATCATCAGAAGATTCCCCTCCAAGAGAAACATCACTGCCAGAATCTCTGACTTCCTCCTCTGCCTCAGATGCAGAGTCTGTCTCATAGTCATGATCAGACTGTGACTCAAAAAGCATACCAACCACCTGCTGAGCGGTCATCCTGCGGCTAGCCATGATCTCTCCTGCTAAAATTAACTGGACAAATTCACCACCAACAACCAGCACTGTGTAAGACAAGTGACAAAGTGTAGCTTTGTTAGTAAGAGTTATAAACTCAAAAACTATACCGCTCACTTGCCTGAAAAAGCTTGATTCACCAGCAACTACACAGCAATCACCAATGATATCCCACTAAAAATAAAGAAAGAAAGGCAAATTAGAAATAAGACAAAACAAATATCATTGTGCACAAACCTAAGGACAATTTCACACACAATCCTGCATTTAGTACACCCCCTACAAACATGTCATTCATGCATGGCAACAATACTCCTTTGGAGTAAATTGTTTTTACTTACCTAAAACATGCAACTGTGCAAACTGCAGGTCAACCACCGCCAAAACCGCAAGGAGCCACAGCAAATAAAGCAAAAGCTTTGAACTAGAACAAAAAGGAGGAAAACATTTTTTATCACAAATGCAAAGACTTCTTCAGTTGACAAACACCCCACCATCAAACATTTAGAAATTGGTGCCTAAGTGGATTCTGCCATAGGGGCAGATGGGCCTACTAATAAAATAGACCTGTCTACCCCAAGGAAGCCAGAAAATACCTTTAGTAGTGTGTCCCCATGGAGAGCGACCCTTGCCAAAGGGGACAGCCCTCAAAAAAAAAAAAAAAAAAAAAAAACACACACAACACTATCCCTGGTGCCTAAGTGGCTTCTGCCCCCCGTGGGGGCAGGTGGGCCTAAGAAAATAGGCCCATCTGCCCCCAGCGGGTGTAGAAATGGGCAACAGGTCAATGCCCGCCTTGGGGGGGGGGGGCGCCCCGTGACCAAGGGGACGCCCCCCCACAAAAATAAACAAATAAAAAAAAATCTCTGGCGTTCTAGTAGTTTCTGCCCCCCTTGGGGGCAGACCAGCCTAAAAATAATAGGCTGATCTGTCTCCAAGGGGTGCAGAAATGGCCTGGGTACATGTGCCCCCAAAGTGGGGGGCGACCCTTGCCCAAGGCCCCACCCATCCACTAACACACACACACACACACACACACACACACACACTATCCCTGGTGTCTAAGTGGCTTCTGCCCCCCTTGGGGGCAGGTGGGCCTAAGAAAATAGGCCCATCTGCCCCCAGGGGGTGTAGAAATGGGCAACAGGTCAATGCCCCCCTTGGGGGGGCGCCCCGTGACCAAGGGGACGCCCCCCCACAAAAATAAACAAATAAAAAAAAATCCCTGGCGTTCTAGTAGTTTCTGCCCCCCTTGGGGGCAGACCAGCCTAAAAATAATAGGCTGATCTGCCCTCAAGGGGGGCAGAAATGGCCCTAAAAGACATGCCCCCCAAAGGGGAGCGACCCTTGCCCAAGGGGGCGCCCCCCCATCCACTACAGACACAATCCCTGGTGCCTAAGTGGCTTCTGCCCCCCTTGGGAGCAGATGGACCTAAAAAAAAATAGGCCGATCTGCCCCCAAGGGGGGCAGAAAAGGCCAACAGTTCTCTGCCCCGTTGGGGGGGGCGCCCCTTGCCCAAGGGGGCACCCCCCTCCACATAAATGCACATAAAAATATAAAACCCTGGTGATCTAGTGTTTTCTGCCCCCCTTTGGGGCAGATCTGGCTAAAAAGTAGCCAATCTGCCCTCAAGGGGGGCAGAAATGGCCCGAAAAGACATGCCCCCCAAAGGGGAGCGACCCTTGCCCAAGGGGGCGCCCCCCCATCCACTACACACACAATCCCTGGTGCCTAAGTGGCTTCTGCCCCCCTTGGGAGCAGATGGACCTAAAAAAAATAGGCCGATCTGCCCCCAAGTGCGGCAGAAAAGGCCAACAGTTCTCTGCCCCCTTGGGGGGGGGCGCCCCTTGCCCAAGGGGGCACCCCCCTCCACATAAATGCACATAAAATATAAAACCCTGGTGATCTAGTGTTTTCTGCCCCCCTTGGGGGCAGATCTGCCTAAAAAGTAGGCCAATCTGCCCCCAAGGGGGGCAGAAATGGCCGTAAATAATTGCCCCCAAAAGGGGAGCGACCCTTGCCCAAGGGGCCGCTCCCCGCATGCCAGAAACACAGAAGTAAAACAAATCCCTGGTGTCTAGTGGGCATTCCTGCTGCCCGATCGCAATGCGATCGGGCAGCAGGAATGCTCAAAGAGACACCGGGGAAAAGGAAAAGCCTTTCCTTTTCCCCGGTGCCTCTTTAGCCCCAACCCCCCACCCACCGGGAAGAGGAACTCACCTCTTCTCTCGTCGCCGCACAGGAAGCAAATGGCTTCCTGTGCGTCGATATCCCCATAATGAAGTCAGCGCGCGATCGCGCGCTGACGTCATTATGGGGGAGTGGGGGGGTCGGGGGCGGAAGGGGAAAGGCTTCCCCTTCCATCCCCGACTTTGGGGGGTGGGAGGGAAGCACACAGAGGGAGCGAGAGCGCTCCCTCTGGGCTGTGTGCCGAGGACGTAGTGGTTACGTCCTCGGCACAGCAGCACTGTGCCGCGGGACGTAACCACTACGTCCGCGGCACAGAAGGGGTTAAACAGGTTAGAAGAGTGTTCTCGAACACCCTCCCCTCAGTTACAAAATCAAGTGCTGACTGTACTTAGTCTGTATCGAAAACACGCAAAAGAACTGGCCGGGCCCCATTGCACATTTGAGTGACAGAGTTGTATCTTTGCCTGATAAATACATTCCCAGCCTGATATTCTTATGTCCGCATCCCCCATAATATATTCCAAAACGGTATGACTGTTCTGGTAAAAAAGCAAAAACATGTTTTGTGCGAAAAACAAGCGCTGTGTGGAAAAAAACCCTGCAGTGCAGCTGTGACTGCAAATGAAGCTAAGCACTAAACTGAGTCAATGGTCAAGATGGAGTCGGTGGTCAAATACACATAGCATTATACTCCACCCTTTGACCAGTGACTCTTGTAACATACTGGTCTGAAAATAACCCTTTTTGTTTTAAACTTTGTCATTAATTTGGGTATGCATTTATACAGCAACATAGCATTATTATAATACAAATTACTACAAGTGTTCCACCTAAAATGAAACGAAGCTGACCAAAATCTGGAAGCCACTGGAAAAGCCAGTCCCACCACCCTTTGTCTACATCATGCTTCACTCCCTTCACCAGTTCGTGCAATGTTTCAATGTGACAGCTAATCCTGGAACTCCTACTATAGAAAGATCTAGGCTTAAATATTCTGCGTTACATAATAACTATACTTCAGAATCGGTCTTCACTTAGTTGAATTGTTTCTCTTGTGTTTCAAGTATGTAATACAGTGTGTAATGGAAACATCATAAGTCCCAACCGCGTGAAAGCAGTTCTATTTGTAGGAATGTAAGTATAAGTAATATTTTCACAAGAAAATAACCATCCAGCAGGTAACTTGACATGCTTAATGTGACTAGCAGCAGGCATTATATTTTTGCAAGACAGGCTGTTGTTTACATTTTTACACATTTTTATCACTTCATTGACCTACTACTTGTTGTTCCCATGTGATCTCTTGAGGTGACACCGTTGTTGCTTCAAGGTGCATTTGAGCGCACTTAAAGATTTTTGTAAGTGTCACAAGGTGGGTTGTAGAAGACAAAAACAGACGTAACATAAGTAATCACCTGTGTTAGGTTATCCGATTTCTCAGTAGTTTATTGGTAAAATTGACAGTACTCTTATAAGGAGAAATGATTGTGTATGTCACTCTCTTCCACTGCCTCATCCTTGTTGGTTGCATTAAATGTTTGCAGAAAAATGCTTACTGGAGTCTGTATGGCAACTAAGGAAGTAGAGATACTATCAGCTGTGCTTTTCATATTTGTCATGTTGAAGTCCGACCTGTTCAGTAGAGTTTGAGCCAGATAAGTTCAAATATTCTCAGACTGGTGCAGCAAGGGTGTGTATCTGCGCTGTCGGTTGATTACTTCGGAGCTGGGGGCTTTCAATCCCTCATGACCCCACTTGGATGTGCCCAAACACAGACCATACAGCACAGTCATCATCTCATAGTATGATCTATAAAAGAGAATAGTATGATCATTCTCGCATTAACATTAATCAGCTGGTACATATTCCCATATTTCTTATCCTGGTTCATAACTATCAGAACATTGTCTTTGCACTTTGCTATGATTTCTGCTGGTTCAAGAGGGTGATTTTGGTATTCTACCCACTTCTTAGCACCAGGATTTTTGTCAGTTGAGCCAAAGCCTCCCTCCCCATGCACTGTAAGAAGAGCTGGGGCAGTCCCCTTAACTATCCTCCGTACACTGGAATGATGACGATCTGAGCAATTCTGTCTCCAGGTTGTATTATCAAATTTGCTTCTCCCCTGTTCAGTAGAATAACTTTGATTTCTCCTTGGTAGTTTCCACCAATTACTCCTCTCCTCAAAATCTGAATACCCTTGAGTGCCAGCCCAGATCGAGAAGCAATCAATCCAAAATGCTCTGGGAGAATTTGTAACCCAACACCTTTTTTTTTTTTTATAAGAGCCAAATCCCATGGTTTCAGTCTGTACAGGTTCTAAGCATGCAAATCAAGACCAGCAGTTTCTGGTGGTGTTGGGTACGGAGCTAAAGCGCCTGTCTTTGTTTACCAATATATAGTGGTGTTAGTTGCTGTATGAGGTTGTATCTGTCAAGCTGGGCTCAACATTCTCATTAAAGGAGTCTCTGCGTTTGTCAAAGTTCTATTAAACATTTGAAGGGCCTCATTTAAATGGTTTCTCCAAATTCTCAATGTGCCGTTATCTAATTTGGACAACTGGGCTGCTTATACTAAGCCCTTCACTCTCTCAATCAAAGCTGCAGCTTGTGAGTAATATGGATATGATAATTCCACTCTAAATTTTTGTTATGAACAATAGTCTTGCACCAACTTACCTTTAAAATGTGATCCATTGTCACTCTGTGGGACAGTGGGCATCTACATGATATACAGTGACAGTACTTTGCTCTAGCATTTCCCAAATTATTTGCTACAATTCTTTGTCCCACACCTCCTTAGAATGTATTTGCCAGTTATGTACATGTCATCTGGGGAGCCAGGTAGCTAGCCTATGGGCAGTAGACCAAGAATCAGTATAAATGTGCCATTTCCCAGCAAATTCTTGTTTTAGAGCTGGAAATACAGTGTAAATTATGTGTATTGACTACTCTTCCCTTCTCCCATAGTGGACAGCAGCTTCTTGGTTACAGGATTATATGACACTGCCTTCCTGTGTCTTTTGGCCCCCAGTTACTTGGCTGAACCATCAGTGAACCACACATGCTTCCTATCCTCGGGGGACAAAGACTCAAATGGGTCACCCCACTTCATGGGTGACTCTTTTACCTCTGGCACCTCCTGCACCACCTCTTCATCTGACACGGGGGCCTGTGCCACCTGTTCATGCAGATCCGTGATTCCTGCTGGCAAATCAGGCTATGCCTATTATGTACCATTTCCACTTAATGACACTTGCTTCTTGTCCATGTCCATGGAGGCAGCAGATGACCCAGCCTCACTGCTGCCACTGGAATGTATCTCTGATTACACACATCCTCAAAATATAAAGTCATTCCCTTCAGAATGTCAATTCCAAGAATACACTTTAAGAGGGGCACTAGCAAGACAGTGTATTCTCTTTTTGGCTTTCTCCCTATTTTCATTTTAACATTAGTCTGCACAGTGGGGGGTTTATTTCCACCCAACCCTGTGATGGTGTAGTGCTGACCTTTGAACTTTTTCAGATTTTTATATATTAAAGAGGCCTCCGCTCCAGTGTCCACTAAGGCCTGAACCTTCTGAACAGTTATTTTTCTAGTGAATTTCAAAATCAACATGGGGGCCTACAGGCTACTCAACCACTCACGAGTTTTATGAGGTCAGGCTATTTCTTAGATCCTACTTGCCCCTTCTGGTGAGTGGGCAAAGAACAGGTGTTTTGTTCAGTCAGAAACTGAATTAGCAATTAAGATACCTTTAAATGGTATTCTTGTCACATTTGCTCAGTGTTCAGAGGCAGAGGTCAAAAGTCAGTTTGTCTTCTTGCAATGTAAATACTTTTCCTTGTGACTGCAAAGTTCCAGGATTTTGTAAGGTGAACTGTCTGACTTGTGTGAAATGAAAGGCTGTTGGTATTAGGTTTGTTCTAACACACAACATTTATATAACTAAGTCAACTTTACAAACATTTCAAAATATATATCAGTAGCTTTGAAAGACCATTTTTTATACTTCTGCGTGATGAAAAAAATATTTTAATAGAATGAAGAAGTCAGAACACTTTACTTGGTGATGTTCAAATGATAAATGTTTTCTGAAACCCAATTTTAACAGATTATTGTTAATACACTATATAGTTTTCAGTAAAGCAGCAAGTTAGTGGGAAAGTTTTTGGACCTTGACAGTAACAAATGACAGTGCAATACCACATCATGCTTTAGTAATATATTTATTAAAAGTGAGTGTTGAAACTTAAACTGAGAAACACCTGTGCCCTGATGGCAAAGCTATTAGTAATTTAAGAGGCAAGTCATGTATGGATCATATGTGGGCTCATTTTATTATACATAGAGCAAATGTTTAGTGTATTTATTCAAACAAAAGATAAAAAAAATTTAACAGCAGAAATGCTGAACTCGCAAAATTGAAGGTGCACTCATATGTGAGAATGAAGAAAGACGACTGTAAAATACAATATTTGCCTAGGATCACACAATTTGAGAACCGTTTCCAGGTCAAGTACATTACAGTTAAGTTGAGTAGATTATTTAAACTACTCGACCGCAGGTCTAGTAAAATGTTTACGATTTTTCCAGGCCTCGTTTAATATGCTTGCGAGCCCATCCCTGTACCAGAGTTTGGCCTATTTCCTAATCTGATTTAAACCTGTCGGCTTTTACCCAAGTCAAGTCCAGAGATATGCTCTCATATCTGTGAGAAGATTCCTCTCCACTGTTTTCCTCAGCCTACCAGTCAGTCTTTATATCTTCCTCCTCCTTCCCCCCTCGGAGAAACATTTTTCTTCCTCTTGTTTCCTTCCTCCTGCATATGTGACTTGCTCTGGTCCACATGTTTGTTATCCTGCTTATTCACCTTTTTGCTCCCCTCCTTTCTGTCCAGCCCTTGCTTGCGATATAACTACCACAGACTCTTCTATCCCATCTATCTGTTCTCGGTTGACACCATCCTTCAGCAATGCCATAAACATATCTCTCCTAGATACTCTGTTGTCTGTACAGCCCTCAGACATCAAGGCTCTCTCGGGTTTCTCCATTCTCCCAGCTCTCCCAACTCACGGACAGCCTCCAGTCCGTCCTTTAAAGGATTAGCTGTCTGATTGATTTAATAGGGTCATCATCACATGTTTGTAGGCTGGGGAGCTAAACAAATTATTTTGTTTAGCACTGACACGATCAGCGGTCCATCCAACAGATGGTGAGCATCACCCAGAAAAATTGCACTTTTCATACCCTCTTCATTAATTCTCTGCAAGGCATATCTTAATGTATACCAGGGCTTATTGTTTTGTGGCCAGTTTGACCCTGTAGGATACTTATGGTTACATCCTATGACTGCTAACTACAGTAGGTGATCTATTGGTTACCCTGATAACCCCTAAACTGTTCTTGTACAGTGGGAAAATGCTAAGTATACAAAACTTTGGGGCATCTTCTACAACCAGCATCACTCCAAATGCTCCTGTGTCAAATAATTGCACCATCTGCGCAAGCAATGTTTTCCCAGGTCTCTGCAGAATTCTGTCTGTGATATGATTAATCTCCTGTTGAGTATAATCCTCCATAGGGTCCATCGCAGCCCCCACTTGAGGGTACTGTGGGCCAGTTTGTATTGTTCCTCTGTGTATGGGCTGTGCATGAATCACTTTGTTCATATGCCTCGCCCAGATCACCACTGTTTTGAAAGGACTCTGCGCCAGAATCAGAGGAATCTCAAATCTCAAATATTAGCTTCCCAATTATCCAGATTCCAGTCTAAACCTGCTTTAGCAATGGCTAAATGAACCTAGTTTTTGTTAACTCTTCCTCTGCTCATATTATATTTATATTGACCTTCATGCACTGCAGCGCTCTTTGCCACGGTCTCGTAAATATCAATTTTATCTTGCAGTTAATTTTCGCATAACATTGTTGATGTATTTTTTGGCTTCCACTAGCTGCCTTTCTAATTGCTCATGTTCCAGTCCTAACTGAACACATTTCTCATGCATTTTCCAATAGGCACATAAAATTATCCAGCCCTGTCTGCCTAAGATAGATAATGGTCTTACTTTCTCAAGTGGCACTTATTGAAAACAGGTGAATACTTTTGATGGTTAAGCATCTGTCATACATGCGACCCAATTCTCACTTAATCCAGCACCACAAGCCCACACATTTGCAAGTATGTGATAACTATTTTTTTCCCTACTTCGGTATTTAACTTGGCATATGGGAAATTGCCTTTGGTTTTTTTGCCAAAATTTTTCACTTTATAATCTTTTTCTTCAAATCCTGCAAGTGACGCCAAATTGTTCTGCTCTCGCTTAAACAAAGAATGCTGCACTCTCAGCCTGAGTAATTAATTTATTTAGGCATTTCCCAGCTATCAAATAAAAGCACACGAATATATGAAAATAAACATTTAACTGAAAACGCAAGAAGAATCATTGCAGTTAAACAATCACTAACAAATGTGCATTGCATCAACAGTGAGTGTATATATATATATATATATATATATATATATATATGTGTGTATGCTGAATAATTAAAAGTTAAATTGCATCACCATGAGGGGTAAATTATTCATCCTAGCCAGCACCATGACCCGGGGAGCCCTACTGATGGTCAAGGCAGGAGACCACCCATGGGATCAATCAAAATGTCCTGGGCCGCTTGTCCATTCCACATGTGAGTTCCTTTCTTGATGCCCAATCCTGCCATCTTTGATACCTTAAACAAGTTAGAAGAGCATTCTAGAACGCCTTCCCCTCTGTTACGAAATCAAGCGCTGGCTGTACTTGGTCTGTGTCGAAAACATGCAAAAGAACTGGCCGGGCCCCAATATGCATTCCAGAGACAGAGCTGTACCTTTCTCTGAAGAAAACATTCCCAGCCTGGAACTATGTTATCATGACTGCATCCCCCATAATATGTTCTAACACCGTATGACCCTGTTCTGGGGAGAATAGCAAAAACACATTCTGTGTGAAAACAGGATCTGTGTGGAAAAACCCTGCGCCGCCGCTGTGACGGCGACTAAAGCTAAGCACAACGTGGAGTCAATGGTCAAGATGAAGTTGGTGGTCAATAACACCTTGCATTACAGTGCTTCACTCTAACCGCATGTTGTTTTCTCTTTTGACCGCTTTTTCCCTCTCCCAACCACTTTCTGCTGCTTCCTGTCCCCACCTGCCTCTCCGTGGTCCTCAACCCTGCAGTATTAATTTTAATTAAATGTTTAACTTTTTATACTTAAATAAGAGAGCCTGCATGCTACTTGAAAAAAATATATATATATATACTGAAAGGTACAAGTAAATAATAATAAAACAGACAATTGACGTTTTTTGAAAAGATGTGTACGAGGTCAAGTATGCTTGTATAATAACCCACACGGTCACCCCGCATATGTGCATGCTTTCAAAATGACACAGCTGCGTCATTGTGCCTTTTTGTTTTCCTGTGTTCCTGGTTTACCATATACAACAGGAGCAAGAGTCGTTGGCAGTCATTTCGTCTCAAGTGAAGGGCCTTTTGGCTTTGCCAGTGCTTGTTTCATCTGAAGTTTTTTTTTCACAAAAGTGTATGATGCAGAGCGATACCGAAAACCTAACCTCAAAACACAAACTCTAAAAAAATAAAGATTAATGAAATATGTGAAATGTTAACGATAGTTACTCTTGCTCTGAGAGAGTAATGTTTCTCTAAAACCTGACTAAATAACCGAATTGCCATTAAACAGTGAGCATTAAATGTGTTTGCATTGAAGATTAATGCCATATTTCGCCTGTTTAATAGTCTCTTCGTTTTGGAAATGTACTGAATGCAGACCGATTGATTGTGGTTGTGCGCGAGAGGCATCTGCAGTCCAGTCCAAATTATTAATTGCTGAATTAGAAATGCATGTAAATAAGAGCTGAATAAAACCTATATATCACTCACCTGATGTCACGCTACTGCCTCAGTTTAAAATCCTTATCATGCAAAATAAGACAGCAACAATTTAATGGTATATGAATAACGCGCACTCCAGGAAACCACTTTCTCAAATAGACATGTAATCTTTTTATGAACGCTTCCCAGGCACAAGACTAAATGAAGAAATGTATTATGTTGTACCAGGCCTTCGACGCCAGATGTCAGATTTGGAGCACCATTTATTTTCTTTCTACACCTTTAGCGATGCGTAATCTGGAACTGAGTTTACTTGGTGATTTTTTTTTTTTTTTTTTTTTTTTTTTTCCGATGCTTGCTGAGTTTTTTAATATGTATCCTCAAATATTCTATATTTTTGCAATGCAAGACAGTTAGGAAGGAAATGTCAGTGACAGATCCTACATGGTTTTGGTTCTCCTATAAATCGGATTCTCGCCGTGTTGATAAATTGTCTGATGTAACGTATAATGTACCTATGGGCTTTTGAGAAATGCAAAGCCAAACTGATAATAGCCTTTCAGAGAATTGAGATCTAAGCCTCTTTCCAAGTCGAGGAGGGTGAGGACTTGCTCCACCTTGTCATATGAAGCATGAGAGGGAGCATCAATACTTACTTGGCACAACCCTGCCAAGTATCACCCATCAGGGGTTAGAGTAGAGTAGCGCATTTTAGCGTGGTGGTCCGCATCACCGCATATAACTCATTTTAGCGACTTGACTCCACCTGCAAGCTGCTAGGTTAAAGTTGGGAGTGACCGTTAAAGGCGCTGGATTAACAGCAACATGGCGAGTGCTGGTCTTAATCCGAGTGTCAGTAGAGTTGATAATCTGATATTTTTTTTAGCACCCTGCAACTGCTCTCTCCTCGGCAGAATGCCGCTGACTATATTGATCTAGATTAGAAAAACAGCCGAGGCCTGGCCGCGGATGTGTCCGAGTCGGTATCATGTTGTCACGTGACATAGTAACATTCAGCTATTCAGATCCGGCAGTGCCCAGACTAAACGATTCCAGTGTCCATACAGTAAAACAAGCAGGCTCCAGAGTATTCTGTTTTAAGTCCTCCTGAGTCACGGGCATTATAATCATGAAGTCAGAGTCTCGGCCCCAACATGATTTTATTTTTTGCAGGAACGGTGTGGAGAACAACTAGCCAATCTCCTTAGGTGACATGACTCATATGTGTGCACCAGCTGTGAGACAGTGCACATACAAAACTGAGCCATGTGCTATTTTCAACGTGGGAAAACTCACTAGAACGCCAGACTGTGACCAGCGCTTGAGAGTGTCTCTGTGAGCGTTTGAAGCTAGAGGGGAACAGCTGCACAGTAGAGCATTCCTCTGCGTCTGTCCGAGGCCAGTTCAACTCCTGGCAGGGGTCAGAGCCTGCATGGGCGTAGGCAGTGTGGGGGACGCAGGGGATGCGTCCCCCCGCCCCCAGATTTTGGAGGGTGGGGGACACAGGGGACGAAGGTGGGGGGGGGGGACAAGGGGACAAAATAATTTCCCCTCTCACATCTAATATTCAGAGGGCCATTAGCGCACAAAAGCACTACTTATAATAGCCTTGTATGGACCATCCTCCAATCTGATGGGAACAGAATGAAGATGTGTCTGGAGGCCCCCTGCGCCCTCTCCTCTGCCCTTTTGTTTGTCCTGTTCATAGCTGTGGGCATTAAGGGTGCTCACAAGAACAAAGGGCACAAGGAGGAGAAAAGAGTTTTGGATGATTACTGTCTGCATCACCTGCCGCCTTCAAGAGGCTCTGCAAGACAATGAGGAAGATCTATAGAGGAAACAGAGTCCCACTCACCCTGATGCCTGCAGGCTAGAAAGGAGACTCTGTGAAACATAATATTTGTTTTTGCGTAAGATCACACCAGTTGGTGAAACAGTGAAGTCGAGATTGAGCCCCGATTTTACCTTTTCACACAACAATTTAGCTATTAGAAGGGTATCTTTTTCTAACATTTATGTTTAATGTTTTGTTATCTAGGTAATGAAGGGCTTGATTACAGCGTGGCTAACAGGGAGAAGCCATATTTCATTTTGGGCCGTTATGCCTAGCGTTATTATTTATGTTGTTATCGTTACATACTTAAGCATGTTGAAGTATATTATATTTTCTCCATCTTTTATTCACTCTACTCTGAAACAATCTACCCTATGCCACTGCACCCTACACCACTTTTCTCCACTCTGCAGCACTCTACACTATGCCACTGCAAACTATGCTTTTCTACTCTAACCATTGTACACTACACTGCTGCACTCTGCCACTGCACTCTGCACCACTGCACTCTGCACCACTTTACTCTGCACCACTTTACTCTGCACCACTTTACTCTGCACCACAGCACTCTGCACCACTCTACAGCACTGTACTCTGCAACCCTCTAATCTGCAACATTGCACTCTCTGCCACTGAACTCCACGTCACTCTACTCTGCACCACTGCACTCAATGCCACTGTACTGTATCCCACTGCACTCTCTTCTGCATCACTGCACTCTACTTTACACCACTCCACTGTAGGACACTTCACTCTCTTCTGCATCACTGCACTCTACTCTACACCACTCCACTGTAGGACACTTCACTCTCTTCTGCATCACTGCACTCTACTCTACACCACTCCACTGTAGGACACTTCACTCTCTTCTGCATCACTGCACTCTACTCTACACCACTCCACTGTAGGACACTTCACTCTACTTTGAAATCATCTCCTCTATGCCACTGCAGTCTACGCAACTCCACGCTATGCTAGTCTAATCTAACCTGCGCCACTCCAATCTGTTCTGCACTGCTCTATGCTCCACTCTGCTACATCCCTATGCTCCACTCTGCAACAATCTACTCTTCACCACTATACCGTACTCTGCAGCAATCTACTCTATGCCACGACACTCTATGCAACTCTAATGTACTCTGCACCACTGTACTCTAAGCCACTCTTCTCTACTCTGCATCACTCTACATCACTACACTCTACACCAATGCATTCTATGCAACTCTACTGTACACCACTGCCCTTTGTGACACTCTACTCTGCAACACTGCACTCTGCCACTGAACTAAACTCCTCAACTCTGCACCACAGCACTCTACTCTGCACCGCTCAACTATATGCCACTCTACTGCACTCTACACCAAGGTACTATATGACACTACACTCTATGCCTCTCTACTCTGCATCACTGCACTCCACACCAGTCTACTCTACCTTGCACCACTCCACTCTACCATGCACCGCATCACTCTGACACAGCACTTTGAACCACTGCAATCTATGATGTGCCACTCCACTCTACCATGCACTACATCATTCTATGACACAGCACTCTGCCCCACTGCACTCCGCACCACTGCAGTCTATGCTGTGCCACTCCACTCTGCTCCCCTCTACTCTACTGCACTGTACGCTAAACCAGTGGAGTCTTCACCAATGCACTCTACACCACTTTACTCAAAACCAATGCACTCTATACCACTACACTCTACACCAATCTACTTTGCACCACTATACTCTATGCCACTTCACTCTAGACCACCCAACTCCACACTGACACTTTACTCTGACATTACACTCCATGATACTAGACTCTGACACTCTATTCCATATGCCACTGCATTCCACTTTACTCCACTCTATGCCACTTCAATCTACGATATTCTACAACCCTCTTTGCCACTCCACTATACAATGTACTATGCCACAACAACACTCTACCCAACTTTTTCTATGCCAGTTCACGTTACTTTACTTCACTCTACTCCAGTTCACTCTTCTTTATGCCTTTCCACTCTACGACACTCTGCCACTCCACTCTCTGACACTGTATTACACTGTGACACTACTCCACTCTACTACTACTTTATGGCATTTGCACTTGATTAGAGATTCAGATCTCCATAGATTGCCTTCTCACTCATTTGAAATGTGAGTCAGAATTATCTTCGCCGTTTTGGTTACAAGCACTCTGTAACCCTTTTAACTCAAGCTTAACAAAGGCTTAGGATTATCCTGATACTTGTCTAGGGGATCGAAATATCGTCGGCTGAAGTACCTTGACTTGAATTTGTGATATTGTACATAAGTTGGCATAAGCATAGGTACTATGAGCTAATTACCTCTTGATTCACTATTTGATATTTCTTGTAAAAGTCAGTGTATAAAAGCTTGTAAATCATTATTGTGGATGCTAACCTTGTAGGAAAGTAGCTTCTTTCTAGCTTGGTTACCCCCACATTTGGCCTGTTTGCCAGTGTGTTTGAGTTTGTCTACTGGGATCCTGCTAATCAGGACCCCAGTAGTTATGCTCGCCCCCTTAAATTATGGTTGTTGCATACTTGCAACCCAGTATTTCACCCAAAGTTGGCATACTGGTGCCCCTCATAAGTCCCTAGTAAATGGTACTGAGGTACCCAGGGCATTGGGGTTCCAGGAGATCCCTATGGGCTGCAGCATTTCTTTTGCCACCTTTAGGGAGCCCATGCAAAGGCTTCTGCAAGACTTCCATTGCAGCCTGTGTGAAAAAATGCATGCACCCTTTCACTGCCAGTTACACTGCTCCAGGTCACTTCTAAGTCACCCCATAGCAGCCCTCCAGCCTTGAGGGCAGGGTGCAGAGTACCTGTGTGTGAGGGCACCCCTGCACTAGCAGAGGTGCCCCCTCGACCTCCAAGACCATTTTCCCAGACTTCATGAGTGCGGGGATGCCATTTTACAAGTGTACTGGAAATAGGTCACTACCTATTCCCAGCTACATAATGGTAACTCCAAACATAGGTATTTCTGATGGATACAACTACCTGTGGATTCCTCACCTAATGAATTCTCCCATGGCGCCAGCATTAGACGGAAATCTTCTTCCTAGTCTCTGCACGTCGACGAGGACGTCACTCTAGCCCACGCGACGCCGTCTGACATCATACAGGCAATAAGAGGTCCTCGACGAAGTGCCGACGTCGGCTCCCTTTTTTCCGTGCATTCGAAACGGTTATCTTCGAGGGAGCAGCTGTTACTTTTGTGGTTACAGTGTATTTTTGCTGCGTAGTCTTTCGCTGTGGTAATAATGTCGCAGAGAAAGTCTGGATTCAAGCCTTGTCGTGAGTGTGGAGGCAAGATGTCAGTGACGGATCCTCATTCCGACTGCCTTTGGTGTTTGAGCTCCGACCACGACGTCTCGACTTGTGATTCATGCCAGCACATGAATCCAAAGGCCCTCAAGGAACGTGAGGCGAAGCTGTTTATGGCGAAATCGAAAAAAGAGAAGCATCACAAGAAGTCTTCTTCGCCAAGACATCGGCGTCATCGAGACTCCCGGCGCCGTAGAGAATCTCGGCGTCATTCGAGCAAGGAGACTCGTTCCAGGTCTTCGGATCGGCGCCGAAGGACATGGGAGATCAGTCCCACGGTTACGCCTCATCCTTCAACGCCGTTGCCCTCTCCGGCGTCTCTGACTTCACCTGGACAGTCGTCGGTGATTGAGGTATTGGAGCCTCAGGTGTTATCTCCGGCGTCGCAGACGTCGAGGCCGGCGTCTGGGTCGCCTCCGAGACTGGCACCCCAGTATCCGGCTTTTCCCACCCCTGGAGCCGATAGTTCCGCATTCTTGAATGCGATGTATGCCATCTTCCAACAGATGGCTCCAGGGGGTGCTCCGGCTGGGCCTTTGGCCTTTTCATTGGGTGATCCTGCGCCTCTTCGGCCGGCACCCTTTATGCCCTTTCTCCCTTTTGGGAACGTGGGCTCGGCGCCGGTGTCGGCGCCGGTGGCCGCTCCGGTGGCTTCAGAGGGATTGGCCCCTTGGATTTCCATCCCGTCGACGTTGGGATTTCGGCCTGTGACTCCGGTGGGTCCATCTGCTTCGACTGCTCTTTCGTCGGCGCCGAAGTTACCTGTGGCGCCGGACGCGGCGTCGGTGGCTTCTGAAGATCGGCGCCGATCTTCGACTTCGGCGGAGGCATTGTCGACTACGCGTATTGAGCAACGGCTTCATTCGAGGAGACGTGCTCTCCGTGTATTAGAAGAGCAGGAGTACCAACGAGCCCTGGAAGAAGGAGAGCTAGAGGACTCGGGTGATGGGCTGCGTGGTCTGGAGTCGGCGAGTGGGCTGGACACTTCCCCTGAGTGGGATCTTTCGTCCCCAGGAGAATATACTGAGGAGGCTGCTTCCTTTCACGCAGTAGTACGGAAGGCAGCTAGTTTTTTGGACCGGCCTTTGCCGGTGATGGAGGCAAAACAAAACCTTCTAACAGAGGTGCTACATCCGGCCTCAGCTGCGGCAGAGCCTCTTTTGCCATTAAATGACGCTCTGCTGGATCCGGTGTTAGAGGTGTGGAAGAGGCCGGCATCTTCCCCAGCAGGTCACAGGGCCGTGGCCAGGAGGTATCGGGCGGCTCCAACTGACCCTGGTTTTCTGTCTAGGCACCCTACGCCGGAGAGCTTGGTGGTGCAGGCCTCCTGTTCATCCAAGTCAGCGCCTGGTTCTTTCCCGACGGTGCCTGGGGACAGAGATTCAAAGAAACTGGAGGCGCAGTCCAAGAAGATTTTTTCGTCCTGCAGTCTGGCGTTGAAGGCCACCAACGCAACCTGTATCCTGGAGAGGTATATTCATGCTCTGATGGATGACATTTCCTCATCATTTACAGAGCTTCCCCAGGGTCTTTTGGACGTTGTTTCAAATGCCCAGGCTGCTGCGACCCAGATTATCCAGACTGGACTGGATACGACCGACTCGGTGGCCAGAGCAATGGGCACAACTGTGGTGGCAAGGAGGCAGGCCTGGCTCCGTAACTCGGGCTTTTCTGCGGATGTACAGTCCACATTGTTGGATCTCCCGTTTGATGGGGACAAACTGTTTGGAGCCAAGGCTGATTCGGCCTTGGAACGTTTTAAGGAGAGCAGGGCCACGGCTAAGTCGTTAGGGCTCCAAGCTCCTTCTTCCACGGCCTCTTCCAGATTTTTCAGGAGGTTTCGTGGATTTGGGCATGGCTCTTCCTCCTCTTCCTTTCGGGGAAGATATCAGCAACCTGCCTCTTCCCATCCCTATAGATCTTTTAGGGGGAGAGGTAGGGTCCGCACCAGAGGAGCCTCTCAGCAGCACTCTGCCTCTTCCTCATCCTCTGGCGGGGTGCAGCAGGGGAAGCAGCCTTAGGCTTCCACCATTCCCCACTCACTCCTCTCCTGTAGGGGGAAGATTACAGCATTTTCTCGCCAAATGGAAGACTGTTACAACGGACACTTGGGTTCTCAGTATTGTGGGAAAAGGCTACACCCTTCCCTTTCGGGAGTTCCCGCCCCTCATCCCACCCTGCCCTTCTTATTGTTCAGAAGAACACCTCCTGTTGCTAGAACAGGAGGTACAAGCCCTCCTTTCAAAAGGCGCAGTGGAGTTGGTCCCAGAGCAGGAAAGGGGTCGAGGATGTTACTCAAGGTATTTCCTGATTCCCAAGAAGGATGGTCGTTTGAGACCATTCCTGGACCTGAGGATCTTGAATTGGTTCCTCAAGCAGGAAAAGTTCAAGATGCTGACCCTAGCACAGGTGCTTTTGGCGTTGAACAAGGAAGACTGGATGGTGTCTGTCGACTTGCAGGATGCTTACTTTCATATCCCGATACTCAAGTCACACAGGAAGTATCTCCGGTTTGTGGTGGGATCGCAGCACTATCAGTTTGCGGTCCTTCCGTTTGGTCTTACTTCAGCACCTCGAGTCTTCACGAAGGTGATGTCGGTGGTTGCGGCAGAACTCAGAAGGAAGGGGATAGCAGTATTCCCTTACTTGGACGACTGGTTGATCAAAGCCAAGTCCCCGGAGCTTGTCGCATCATCTGCAGTCAACAACCCAGTTGTTGTTCGACCTGGGTTTTTCGGTGAACGAGCCCAAATCTCACCTAGAGCCCTCTCAGCGCCTCCTGTTCATAGGGGCAGTACTGGATACAACATTGGGTCGGGCCTTTCCTCCGCCTCAGCGGATTCAAGATATTCAGGATTTGGTTCCAATGTTTCGAAATGGAGCGGTAGTTCCAGTCCTCAAGGTCCTTCGTCTGCTCGGTCTGTTTGCCTCCTGCATTCTGTTGGTCACGCATGCTCGCTGGCACATGAGGGCTCTTCAGTGGTGCCTCCGAAGGCAGTGGTCTCAACACAAAGGGGATCTAGAGAGTACTGTCAAGATCTCCAGAGATGCTGCTGTGGATTTGAAGTGGTGGATTGCAAGCAACAATCTTTCACAAGGAAAGCCGTTCCAGCAGTCGCCACCAGTGGCCACAGTCATAACGGATGCTTCCACTCTAGGGTGGGGAGCTCATCTGGGGGATCTGGAGATCAAAGGCCTTTGGTCTCCAGAGGAACAGATGTTTCACATCAATCTGTTAGAGTTACGGGCTGTACGTCTGGCTCTCAAGGCCTTCCTCCCTTCCCTTCGTGGTCAGTCGGTACAGGTTCTAACGGACAATACTACCACGATGTGGTACATAAACAAGCAGGGAGGAGTAGGGTCGTACCTTCTCTGCAGAGAAGCTCTTCGACTATGGTCCTGGACAAAGGACCATCAGATTTGCTTGATAGCAAACCATCTGGCCGGAGTCTTAAACGTGCGTGCGGACAGTCTCAGTCGCCAATTCTCGGCAGACCACGAGTGGCGTCTCCATCCAGATCAAGTCCGTTTAATCTTCCAGAGGTGGGGGTTTCCTCGGGTAGATCTGTTTGCCACTCGAGAGAACGCGCATTGTCCGTTATTCTGCAGTCTCCAGTATCCGATGCAGGGAGCGTTGGGGGACGCGTTTCAAATAACCTGGTGCGGCCAGTTGCTTTACGCGTTTCCTCCCATTCCCTTGATTCCTCGAGTATTGAGGAAGATTCGCCAGGACCGGGCTTTAGTCATCCTAATAGCTCCGGATTGGCCAAGGAGGGTATGGTACTCCGACCTTCTCCAACTCTCAATGTGCCCTCCGCTCCGTCTCCCTCTCAGGGCAGACCTCCTCTCGCAGTCGCAGGGGCAGGTTTTACACCCCAACCTCCAGAGTTTGCACCTACATGCCTGGAGATTGAACGGGGCAACCTGAGTTCCTTCTCTCTCCCGCCTGAGGTAGTGGATGTTATATTAGCGGCCAGGCGACACTCCACTAAATCTATCTACGCTAATAGATGGTCTAAATTTGTTGCGTGGTGTGGAGAGAGGCAGATTGATCCCTTACATGCTCATCTATCGGACATTTTGTCTTTTGCTCTGTCTCTAGCGCAGAAAGGTTGTGCAGTGGCTACCATTAAGGGTTATTTATCGGCCTTGTCAGCCTTCATATGTCTTCCAGACCAACCATCTTTATTTAAATCCCCTATTGTTATCAGATTCTTGAAAGGTCTTCTAAATAAATATCCTCCAAAACCATTCGTTATGCCGCAATGGGATTTGTCCTTGGTCCTGACTTTCCTTATGGGGTCCCCTTTTGAACCTATGCATTCTTGCCCCTTAAGGTATTTGTTTTTAAAAACAGTCTTCCTGATAGCTATAACATCAGCAAGGAGAGTGAGTGAGTTGCAGGCCTTATCAGTAAAACCTCCTTATACAACTTTTTATGGGGATAAGGTGGTGTTGAGGACCAAGGCTGCTTTCCTCCCGAAGGTTGTTTCACCTTTCCATTTGGCTCAGGCAATTACTTTGTCCACGTTCTATCCTCCGCCTCATCCTTCCAAAGAGGAAGAAAGACTGCACCGTCTGGACCCAAAGAGGGCGTTGAGCTTCTTTATTGATAGAACAAAGGATTTCAGGCTGGAGGATCAGCTGTTTATTGGATACGTGGGCAAGAGGAGAGGAAAGGCAGTCCACAAGAGAACACTATCCAGGTGGGTTGTTCTTTGCATTAAAATCTGTTACTCTTTGGCAAAGAAGGATCCTCCTGAGGGCATTAGAGCTCATTCCACCAGAGCTAAGTTGGCCACTTCGGCCTTGGCCAGAGGTGTTCCTGTGGTCGACATCTGCAAGGCCGCAACTTGGTCGTCCCTTCACACTTTTGCAAAACATTACTGTTTGGATTCTGAGGTTAGAAGGGACGGCCATTTTGCACGGTCAGTGCTGCAGGATTTCTTGGTTTGACCATTTAGGCACCCACCGCCGGGCGTGGTACTGCTTTGGGACTCTATTCATTAGGTGAGGAATCCACAGGTAGTTGTATCCATCAGAAGAACGAGTTACTTACCTTCGGTAACGACTTTTCTGGTGGATACATTAGCTACCTGTGGATTCCTCACGGTCCCACCTGCCTCCCCGTTGCCTTTCTGGTCTTACCAAGTAATCCTTGAGTACGCTCCTCTTGGTCTTTGAGGGTGCAATAGATGTTGTATATATTATATTTATATATATGTATATATGTATATATCTTTGTGTATATACTTGATGTGTATATATATTTTTTTTTTTAAAAGAGAGAGTTATATATATATATATAAGATTTACAGTTATTCAGGCAAATGTTGTGTATTTTACAATGTTATGGGATGTTGCCTTGCTCTTTCATTGCATTGCCTGGTTGTTCTTATGCACGTAAAAAATGATTGGTACTGACGTCGGCACGTCGTCGAGGACCTCTTATTGCCTGTATGACGTCAGACGGCGTCGCGTGGGCTAGAGTGACGTCCTCGTCGACGTGCAGAGACTAGGAAGAAGATTTCCGTCGAATGCTGGCTCCATGGGAGAATTCATTAGGTGAAGAATCCACAGGTAGCTAATGTATCCACCAGAAAAGTCGTTACCGAAGGTAAGTAACTCGTTCGTTTGGTATCAAACATGTTGGAATCATACCACAAGGCTTTTGCAAGCATTGGTTGTATGATTTCATGCACTCTGGGGGCTCTTTAGAGGACCCCCAGTATTGCCATTCCAGCCTTCTGAGGTTTTCCAGGCAGCCCCAGCTGCTGCCACCTCTGACAGGTTTCGGCCCTCCTGTTTGAGCAGCTCAAGCCCAGGAAGGCAGAACAAAGGATTTACTTTGGGAGAGGGGTGTTACACCCTCCCCCTTTGGAAATAGGTGTTACAGGCTTGGGAGGGGTAGCTTCCTTCCCCAGTCCACTGGAAATGCTTTGAAGGGCACATTTGGTGCCCTCCTTGAATAATTCAGTCTACACCGATTCAGGTACCCCCCCAGTCCCTGCTCTGGCACGAAACTGGACAAAGGAAAGAAGAGTGACCACTCCCCTGTCCATCACCACCCCAGGTGTGGTGCTCAGAGCTCCTCCAGAGGGTCCCTGGGTTTTGCCATCTTGGATTCCAAGTTGGCAGCGAACTCTGGGAGCATCCGAGTGGGCAGTGCCAGCAGGTGGTGTCAGAGCCGTCCCCTGATAGGTGCTTTACTGTTTAACTGACCAATCCCCTTTTCAGGGCTATTTAGGGTCTGTCCTTTGGGAGGTTCCTCAGATTGCAAGGCTCCAGCAGGAATCCTCTGCATCTTTTACTTCACCTTCTCACTGAAGAAACTGCATCTGGACCCTCCAGGAACTCCACAAACTGCAACAACGAAGCAAAGACGACTTCTGCAACATTGTATCTTCAGCTCTTGCCAGCAACTGCAACTGTCACCCGGTTGTGCATCCTCAGAGGACAGCCTGTCTTCAGCCTGCACCAGAAGAATCAACGAATCTCCCTTGGACTGAAGGAGTCACTCCCCTGCTTCAGCAGGCACCTCTCTGCAACGACTACCATCTGCGTGGGTCCCCTCTCCTGACGAGTTGCATGGATCCTGCATCACAGGTGGTGGACTGAAGTGGTCCTGACGTCGTCCTGTCCAACTTTGGTGGAGGTAAGAGCTTGCCTTCCCACGTAAGACAGTACCCCTGTGCACCACGTGTTTTTAAGTTGCCAAGGCTTGTTGGCATCCTTCTATGAAATTCTTTGTGAACAATGTAGCTCCGGCCCCCAGCACTCCTTCCTCCGATGCACAGCTTCCTGAGTGGTTCTCTGGCGGCGTGGGATCCTTTGTTTTTGTTGTGCATGGGCCTCCTTTTGCAACTCCTTTGTCCCCATGCTGGGGGACTCCTGTGTGCGCTGGCTGGTCTTCTGTGGGCTCTGAGTTGCTGAGAGCCTCCTCTGACTCCTCCTCCTGGGTAGAGTCCACCAGGTCCCATCTTGGTCCCGGGCAGGCCATTTGCGTGTGCCAAGGCTTGTTGGCGGAATCCAGCGATGCAAACCAGACTGCAATCATCCATCCGGTGTGGGATATCATCTGCACCAACCAGGAACCCGCATCCATTTTCTTGGGTGCAGTACTGACTGTTGTTCTTCACCAGTGGTTCTTCTTTTGCACCTTGATTCAGGTTAGCAGGGGCTCCTGTCCTCCCTGGACTCTTCTGTGCTTCTTGGACTTGGTCCCCTTCTTCCACAGGTCTTTAGGTCTAGGAATCCACCCTTTTGTGTCTTGAAGTATCTTCTGGTTCTTTCATTATCTTCTTTCTCGTGTTCTAGGAAAGTTACTGTGATTTACTCCTGCTTTCTTGGGCTCTGAGGTGGGTTCTATTACTTACCTTTGGTGTTTTCTAATACTCCCAGTGACCCTCTACACACCACACTTGCCTAGGTGGGAAACCGACATTCGCATTCCACTTTCTTAGTATATAGTTTGTGTTTCCCCCCAGGCCCATTTCCAACTATTGTGAATTTCACTAATTGCACTGTTTTCTAACAGTTTTATGCCTATTTCTGCATACTAGTGTATATAATTTGTGTATTACTTACCTCCTATGGGAGTATAGTCTCTATGGTATTTTTGGCATTTGTGTCACTAAAATAAAGTACCTTTATTTTTGTAACACTGAATATTTCCTTTCATGTGTGTGAGTACTGTGTGACTACAGTGGTATTGCATGAGCTTTGCATGTCTCCTAGTTAGGCCTTGGCTGCTCATCCACACTACCCCTAGAGAGCCTGGCTTCTAGACACTGCCTAAATTTCACTAATATGCGATAACTGGACCTGGTATAAGGTGTACGTACCATAGATACCCATTACAAACAGGGCAGCCTCCTCCAACCCACTGTACTATATAGGTTACTTTTTACATTTTTCTTGTAATTGGTGACATTGGGTCATCCAGATAACTTGTGTAATGCCCGAATACCAGTCTTTCTCGATTTCCCCTGTTGATGTTTTCCCACTACATTAGATCTTTTATATTTTGATTGAATAAATGCATGAAACATTCCATTTGCATACTACTTTAATATCATTGTTTATGGGAGTGGTGTTGCATTTTATGCAAGGGACCCCTGTTCCTTTAAAGTTAGTTTACTGCTCCACTCTAGGACCCTCTACTTACTCCATGACACTACGCCACACCAGTCAATGACGCATCATTCTCCTTTATGCCATTAACTTTGAGCCATGCTGAATAGTAGTCTCACTAGTGTACAGCATGGCTAAAACACATTGGCAAAGGCAATAGAACTTGCATAGGCGAGACCTATTGGCTTTGCCAATGCATGTTTATAAGGTATGAACTTCAAGGTGACTTGCAATATCGTTCTGTACGCAGAGGGTATTTTACCTCATATAATACATGGTCACACCACCAACTTTCCCACAAACCACTTAAAACCTTAGTGCATAGCTTCTGTCATTCCAAGCTATTAAAGTAGAGCAGAAGAAAGAAAAGCAACATTCCATGTTTTGCTTTAAACAGCTGCATTAATTATGCTATGTGACCTGATCTGCCTTTTACCTTGGCTGCTAGCTCTGGCAGAAGGCATTGTAATGTCAGAACTCGACAGTAATAACCCTATAATAGTCATTTTCTGATGTCTTTTGTTTATAATCAGTGAATGTCTTTTCTTTATACACAGTGACTTGGTACATCACAAACAGCCGTTCTAAAGAAATTAGTGACTGCAGTTATACAGAGATTAGAGAATCCATGTCTATATAGCCTGTAACTCCAAGAGCGTCTTCAGTTGAAATCCTTCTAGTTATGACTGATGTAGAGCCGAGCTGCCCAAGATCACACACAGGAGTAGAAGTGTTTTTAGAACTATGTTTCTGAGCACAGTTTACAGCTGTTGTACCTAATCGCTTTTGATATCTCCAGTGCGGTTCCAATTGACATGAGGGTATGGCATGATTGGTGTGGGGCGCAAAGGGTATGTTCTTACTTTTTAACCTCCTACCTTTATTTGCTTGGTGCATGAAGATGCAAGGTTAATCAACATGTTATTTTGACATTTGAGCTAATTACTTTGTGAATGTAAATAACAATAAAAGATACTTTCAGACTGTGAAAACATGCCTTTCTTTCTCCCTAGTTCACTTCGAATATATATGATTGTGTATATTTATCAGAGCCTGCAGTTCGTAATATCACGAACCTGGGAAGAAAATACAAACCTGTGATCTCTCCTCTCACATAAAGTACAATACACTATTAGAACTTTGTGATACGTTTCCCTCGCCTTCATTGCTTGATTTTGCTTACGAGAAAATCTCTCTCATAGTCGTTCAAATGTCACTCATAATCACACTAAAGTTATGAAAATGTCACACATAGCAATCTGAAATCTTGGCAGCTATGTTGGCATAGCCAGTAGGTCTTCCCTTCGGGACCTATTGGCCTTTCCAATAGTCTTTAGCCATGATGTTTTAGCCGGAGATGTTGTGCATCTTAACTAAATAATAAAGCTTCCTGCGTCATTTGGTAGGCACTGCGCATCCACATGCCAAAAAAAAAAAAAAAATGACTGGGGCACTTTTTTCTGTCTTAGATAACTGAGTTGAGTCTATAAATAAGAAGAAACAAAATGGGTGGCAGTGTTTTTTTTTTTTTTTTTTTTTTTTTTTTTTTTGCAAGTGCAGACGAATCAGCGGGTTGGGGAAGCAAAAAGGAGTGCGGAATGGAAGCAAAATAGAGGGCATAAGTTGGGGAAGGAAAATTGGTCAGTGGAGCGGGTGGTGGTAGAAGGGCGTAGGCTGGGGAGGAAGTGCACAAGGGCGAGCACAACATGGAGGGGGCAGGGAGAAGCACACAGATGACAGCGTTAGAGTGAAGGGGGGATGCACACGAGGAAATCCACTGGAAAAAATGTGCACTACCATAGCATGCTCCACACAAAAGAATAAATTAGTGCTTGAAAAATAAGCAGATGACAGCAAAGAAACCAGCCAACCAAGAGAGGACCGACACTGCTCCATGTGCATGGCAAACACAAGATTGACAAGCTGGGAAGCAAATAAAATGCAGGCAGTGAGTGACCGTAAAGTCAACTAGTGGTAAGCAATGGGCTGGTACCAAGCCCCTTTATGTTCCTGATAAGCCCACATTATTTCACAACAGCCAACACATGAGATGTCTTAAAAGGTAAACTCTTCACCTTATGAACCAGTTCCAGTGTTCCTGGGAATGAAGCACTAGTTTCATTCCTCCAGGGACTTCTATAGAGCAGATTGAGGAGCTTCAGGAAGCCAAGATGACCAACATTGTGACACCACGGTCTGTATGATGCACCATCAAAGCAACTGAGACTGAAGGTGTTAACTTTAGTCTGTATTCCTGCCCCTACAAAGCCAGCCATTAAACTACTTATGAAGTCAGCAGCAGCCACATTAACAGAAGGGAGGGTATGCTGGCTTCCTCTCCGGATCTAAAGTAGTCAGTTTCTGAGGCTGTTCTCCATGTTAATTCTCGAAAATATTTAATAATCTGCCCAAATTAGGAAGTTTGTGTTCTTAAAGGAGCCACACAGGAGAAACGTTCTGAAATGTTATGAGCTCTCTGAGTTAGATGCACTGAAGTTTCTTATACTTATACTAGGTATGGGGGGGTAACACAAATGACGATAATTTGTTGCACCAGGGGTACACTTATTCACATTTAAAACCTGATTTACAGGACACCAGTAGTCTAAATATGTCTGCAGAATTTAGTTTCTCTTCTCCGGGTAGCCTTCCTGCTGCAGAGTAGGATAGAAGGGATGTCATGTGTTGATGTAGATATACATGATCAGCATACTCCTGACATCTGATGATGGGTTTGGATATTTGAAACTTTTTTTTCTTTTTTGTTAAGTGTTTGAGTCACGAGGTATATGGTGACTTGTCATTATGCTGGCCTTGTGCATGGGAACGGACTCTAATTTAGATTATTTTATGCTCAATGGGGGCAGAGCAGTATGGAGTTGTAGGAACGAATGGTGCATATATGTATTGCTAGAGAAAATATGCATTAAAAAAAGATTTCTGATGGATACAACTACCTGTGGATTCCTCACCTAATGAATACTCCCATGGCGCCAGCATTCAACGGAAATCTTCTTACTAGTCTCTGCACGTCGACGAGGACGTCACTCTAGCCCACGCGACGCCGTCTGACGTCATACAGGCAATAAGAGGTCCTCGACGACGTGCGGACGTCAGTTCCCTTTTTTCCGTGCATTCGAAACGGTTATCTTCGAGGGAGCAACTGTTACTTTTGTGGTTACAGTGTATTTTTGCTGCGTAGTCTTTCGCTGTGGTAATAATGTCGCAGAGAAAGTCTGGATTCAAGCCTTGTCGTGAGTGTGGAGGCAAGATGTCGGTGACGGATCCTCATTCCGATTGCCTTTGGTGTTTGAGCTCCGACCACGACGTCTCGACTTGTGATTCATGCCTGCGCATGAATCCAAAGGCCCTCAAGGAACGTGAGGCGAAGCTGTTTATGGCGAAATCGAAGGAGAAGCATCACAAGAAGTCTTCTTCTCCAAGACATCGGCGTCATCGAGACTCCCGGCGCCGTAGAGAATCTCGGCGTCATTCGAAGGAGACTCGTTCCAGGTCTTCGGATCGGCGCCGAAGGACATGGGAGATCAGTCCCACGGTTACGCCGCATCCTTCGACGCCGTTGCCCTCTCCGGCGTCTCCAACTTCACCTGGACAGGCGTCGGTGATTGAGGTATTGGAGCCTCAGGTGTTTTCTCCGGCGTTGCAGACGTCGAGGCCGGCGTCGGGGTCGCCTCCGAGACAGGCACCCCAGTATCCGGCTTTTCCCACCCCTGGAGCCGATAGTTCCGCATTCTTGAATGCGATGTATGCCATCTTCCAACAGATGGCTCCAGGGGGTGCTCCGGCTGGGCCTTTGGCCTTTTCATTGGGTGATCCTGCGCCTCTACGGCCGGCACCCTTTATGCCCTTTCTCCCTTTTGGGAACGTGGGCTCGGCGCCAGTGTCGGCGCCGGTGGCCGCTCCGGTGGCTTCGGAAGGATTGGCCCCGGGGATTTCCATCCCGTTGACGTCGGGATTTCGGCCTGTGACTCCGGTGGGTCCATCTGCTTCAACTGCTCTTTCGTCGGCGCCGAAGTTACCTGTGGCGCCGGACGCGGCGTCGGTGGCTTCTGAAGATCGGCGCCGATCTTCGACTTCGGCGGAGGCATTGTCGACTCTGCGTATTGAACAACGGCTTCATTCGAGGAGACGTGCTCTCCGTGTATTAGAGGAGCAGGAGTACCAACGAGCCCTGGAGGAAGGAGAGCTAGAGGACTCGGGTGATGGGCTGCGTGGTCTGGAGTCGGCCAGTGGGCTGGACACTTCCCCTGAGTGGGATCTTTCGTCCCCGGGAGAATACACTGAGGAGGCTGCTTCCTTTCATGCAGTAGTACGGAAGGCAGCTAGTTTTTTGGACCTGCCTTTGCCGGTGGTGGAGGCTAAACAAAACCTTCTAACAGAGGTGCTACATCTGGCCTCAGCTGCGGCGGAGCCTCTTTTGCCATTTAATGACGCTCTGCTGGATCCGGTGTTAGAGGTGTGGAAGAGGCCGGCATCTTCCCCAGCAGTTCACAGAGCCGTGGCCAGGAGGTATCGGGCGGCTCCGACTGACCCTGGTTTTCTATCTAGGCACCCTACGCCGGAGAGCTTGGTGGTGCAGGCCTCCTGTTCATCTAAGTCAGCGCCTGGTTCTTTCCCGACGGTGCCTGGGGACAGAGATTCAAAGAAACTAGAGGCGCAGTCCAAGAAGATTTTTTCGTCCTGCAGTCTGGCGTTGAAGGCCACCAACGCAACCTGTATCCTGGGGAGGTATATTCATGCTCTGATGGATGACATTTCCTCATCATTTACAGAGCTTCCCCAGGGTCTTTTGGATCTTGTTTCAAATGCCCAGGCTGCTGCGACCCAGATTTTCCAGACGGGACTGGATACCACCGACTCGGTAGCCAGAGCAATGGGCACAACTGTGGTGGCAAGGAGACAGGCCTGGCTCCGTAACTCGGGCTTTTCTGCGGATGTACAGTCCACATTGTTGGATCTCCCGTTTGATGGGGACAAACTGTTTGGAGCCAAGGCTGATTCGGCCTTGGAACGTTTTAAGGAGAGCAGGGCCACGGCTAAGTCGTTAGGGCTCCAAGCTCCTTCTTCCACGGCCTCTTCCAGATTTTTCAGGAGGTTTTGTGGATTTGGGCATGGCTCTTCCTCCTCTTCCTTTCGGGGAAGATATCAGCAACCTGCCTCTTCTCATCCCTATAGATCTTTTAGGGGGAGAGGTAGGGTCCGCACCAGAGGAGCCTCTCAGCAGCACTCTGCCTCTTCCTCATCCTCTGGCGGGGTGCAGCAGGGGAAGCAGCCTTAGGCTTCCACCATTTCCCACTCACTCCTCTCCTGTAGGGGGAAGATTACAGCATTTTCTCACCAAATGGAAGACTGTTACAACGGACACTTGGGTTCTCAGTATTGTGGGAAAAGGCTACACCCTTCCCTTTCGGGAGTTCCCGCCCCTCATCCCGCCCCGTCCTTCTTATTGTTCAGAAGAACACCTCCTGCTGCTAGAACAGGAGGTACAAGCCCTCCTTTCAAAGGGCGCGGTGGAGTTGGTCCCAGAGCAGGAAAGGGGTCGAGGATGTTACTCAAGGTATTTCCTGATTCCCAAGAAGGATGGTCGTTTGAGACCAATCCTGGACCTGAGGATCTTGAATTGGTTCCTCAAGCAGGAAAAGTTCAAGATGCTGACCCTAGCACAGGTGCTTTTGGCGTTGAACAAGGAAGACTGGATGGTGTCTGTCGACTTGCAGGATGCTTACTTTCATATCCCGATACTCAAGTCACACAGGAAGTATCTCCGGTTTGTGGTGGGATCGCAGCACTATCAGTTTGCGGTCCTTCCGTTTGGTCTTACTTCAGCACCTCGAGTCTTCACGAAGGTGATGTCGGTGGTTGCGGCAGAACTCAGAAGGAAGGGGATAGCAGTATTCCCTTACTTGGACGACTGGTTGATCAAAGCCAAGTCCCCGGAGCTTGTCGCATCATCTGCAGTCAACAACCCAGTTGTTGTTCGACCTGGGTTTTTCGGTGAACGAGCCCAAATCTCACCTAGAGCCCTCTCAGCGCCTCCTGTTCATAGGGGCAGTACTGGATACAACATTGGGTCGGGCCTTTCCTCCGCCTCAGCGGATTCAAGATATTCAGGATTTGGTTCCAATGTTTCGAAATGGAGCGGTAGTTCCAGTCCTCAAGGTCCTTCGTCTGCTCGGTCTGTTTGCCTCCTGCATTCTGTTGGTCACGCATGCTCGCTGGCACATGAGGGCTCTTCAGTGGTGCCTCCGAAGGCAGTGGTCTCAACACAAAGGGGATCTAGAGAGTACTGTCAAGATCTCCAGAGATGCTGCTGTGGATTTGAAGTGGTGGATTGCAAGCAACAATCTTTCACAAGGAAAGCTGTTCCAGCAGTCGCCACCAGTGGCCACAGTCATAACGGATGCTTCCACTCTAGGGTGGGGAGCTCATCTGGGGGATCTGGAGATCAAAGGCCTTTGGTCTCCAGAGGAACAGATGTTTCACATCAATCTGTTAGAGTTACGGGCTGTACGTCTGGCTCTCAAGGCCTTCCTCCCTTCCCTTCGTGGTCAGTCGGTACAGGTCCTAACGGACAATACTACCACGATGTGGTACATAAACAAGCAGGGAGGAGTGGGGTCGTACCTGCTCTGCAGAGAAGCTCTTCGACTATGGTCCTGGGCAAAGGACCATCAGATTTGCTTGATAGCAAACCATCTGGCCGGAGTCTTGAACGTGCGTGCGGACAGTCTCAGTCGCCAATTCTCGGCAGACCACGAGTGGCGTCTCCATCCAGATCAAGTCTGTTTAATCTTCCAGAGGTGGGGGTTTCCTTGGGTAGATCTGTTTGCCACTCGAGAGAACGCGCATTGTCCGTTATTCTGCAGCCTCCAGTATCCGATGCAGGGAGCGTTGGGGGACGCGTTTCAAATAACCTGGTGCGGCCAGTTGCTTTACGCGTTTCCTCCCATACCCTTGATTCCTCGAGTATTGAGGAAGATTCGCCAGGACCGGGCTCTAGTCATCCTAATAGCTCCGGATTGGCCAAGGAGGGTATGGTACTCCGACCTTCTCCAACTCTCAATGTGCCCTCCGCTCCGTCTCCCTTTCAGGGCAGACCTCCTCTCGCAGTGGCAGGGGCAGGTTCTACACCCCAACCTCCAGAGTCTGCACCTACATGCCTGGAGATTGAACGGGGCAACCTGAGTTCCTTCTCTCTCCCGCCTGAGGTAGTGGATGTTATATTAGCGGCCAGGCGACACTCCACTAAATCTATCTACGCTAATAGATGGTCTAAATTTGTTGCGTGGTGTGGAGAGAGGCAGATTGATCCTTTGCATGCTCATCTATCGGACGTTTTGTCTTTTGCTCTGTCTCTAGCGCAGAAAGGTTGTGCAGTGGCTACCATTAAGGGTTATTTATCGGCCTTGTCAGCCTTCATATGTCTTCCAGACCAACCATCTTTATTTAAATCCCCTATTGTTATCAGATTCTTGAAAGGTCTTCTAAATAAATATCCTCCAAAGCCATTCGTTATGCCGCAATGGGATTTGTCCTTGGTCCTGACTTTCCTTATGGGGTCCCCTTTTGAACCTATGCATTCTTGCCCCTTAAGGTATTTGGTTTTAAAAACAGTCTTCCTGATAGCTATAACATCAGCAAGGAGAGTGAGTGAGTTGCAGGCCTTATCAGTAAAGCCCCCTTATACAACTTTTTATGGGGATAAGGTGGTGTTGAGGACCAAGGCTGCTTTCCTCCCGAAGGTTGTTTCACCCTTCCATTTGGCTCAGGCAATTACTTTGTCCACGTTCTATCCTCCGCCTCATCCTTCCAAAGAGGAAGAAAGACTGTACCGTCTGGACCCAAAGAGGGCGTTGAGCTTCTTTATTGATAGAACAAAGGATTTCAGGCTGGAGGATCAGCTGTTTATTGGATACGTGGGCAAGAGGAGAGGAAAGGCAGTCCACAAGAGAACACTATCCAGGTGGGTTGTTCTTTGCATTAAAATCTGTTACTCTTTGGCAAAGAAGGATCCTCCTGAGGACATTAGAGCTCATTCCACCAGAGCTAAGTCGGCCACTTCGGCCTTGGCCAGAGGTGTTCCTGTGGTCGACATCTGCAAGGCCGCAACTTGGTCGTCCCTTCACACTTTTGCAAAACATTACTGTTTGGATTCTGAGGTTAGAAGGGACGGCCATTTTGCACGGTCAGTGCTGCAGGATTTCTTGGTTTGACCATTTAGGCACCCACCGCCGGGCGTGGTACTGCTTTGGGACTCTATTCATTAGGTGAGGAATCCACAGGTAGTTGTATCCATCAGAAGAACGAGTTACTTACCTTCGGTAACGACTTTTCTGGTGGATACATTAGCTACCTGTGGATTCCTCACGGTCCCACCCGCCTCCCCGTTGCCTTTCTGGTCTTACCAAGTAATCCTTGAGTACGCTCCTCTTGGTCTTTGAGGGTGCAATAGATGTTGTATAAATTATATGTATATAGGTATACATCTTTGTGTATATACTTGATGTGTAGATATATATTTTAAAAAGAGAGAGTTATATATATATATATATATATATATATATATATATAAAAGATTTACAGTTATTCATGCAATGTTGTGTATTTTTACAATGTAATGGGATGTTGCCTTGCTCTTTCATTGCATTACCTGGTTGTTCTCATGCACGTAAAAAATGATTGGTACTGACGTCGGCATGTCGTCGAGGACCTCTTATTGCCTGTATGACGTCAGACGGCGTCGCGTGGGCTAGAGTGACGTCCTCGTCGACGTGCAGAGACTAGTAAGAAGATTTCCGTCGAATGCTGGCGCCATGGGAGTATTCATTAGGTGAGGAATCCACAGGTAGCTAATGTATCCACCAGAAAAGTCGTTACCGAAGGTAAGTAACTCGTTCATCATCGACCACGGCTTCAGGACTGAGGGACAACCAGCGAGAGCTAGCTACCTGATACTGAACTATAAGCAAGCTAGGAGCAATCTGCAGAGGAGAGGGTCTTGCTGTTCTCTCACCTCCGGTTTGAGATGCGAACTGCTCAAGAAGCTGTTCTTTTGGTCCATTCACAGCAGCAATCATTGCTTTGGCCACATTGGGACTGACGGGTGAGGCTCACAGCTGCTGCCTGAGGAAGATGCTGGAGCTGGACCCACACCTGTGCCAGGGCTGCTATACTATAGGACTAAGCTGGCTAGACACACACACCGAGAAGCAACCAGGCCTAATTAACCATCAGCTTTGGACTGTTTTTGCTCCCTGATGCCTCCTCATACAAATGCTGATATTTGATCCCCCGCAAAGGCAGATTATCACATCCAGGCTCAGTGACTTGTATATTATGTTTGTGTAAAATTTAGTACAGCTGTGTGATTAAAAAGTAATTTTTCCTCATTAAAACGCAAGCACTGGTTGGACATTAACATTATTAGGCATGTTGTTGGAATTTCTTTTTTTTTTTTTTTGGGCTTCTGAGCTCTGGTACCCTAAGGGGCATTCTTGGTCTAGTTTGCAGAGCCATGGTAAGATGGCCCCCCGGTGACCACAAAAACGGATCTGACATTGGCTGCCTCTCCTTACAGACTGAACAGGTCAAATCTATGTTTGCAGCCAGTGTTGCTGAAAGGCAAATGTGATTTAAAGCATGATTTGCAGGAGTGGGTAAAAGGCTTGAAGAGGCAGGCGTTTATTTTTGGTGTTCCATTCCTAGCACCTTGTAGGTACAAGACAGACTATTCAGATGCTGTTTATATTGACCAGAAAGTCTGATGAAAACGAACATATCTGATGGTTACAGCTACCTGGAGATTCCTCACCTTATGAATAATTCCAGTGCGCCAGCATTCAACGGAGATCTTTTATTTCTAGCTCACCATGTCGACAAGGATGTCACAATAGCACTGCTCCGCACACGACTCATCTGACCTCATCGGAGCCATAAGAAGTCCCTGCTGACATCCGTTCCCGTTTTTCCACGCCTTAGATGCTAATGGTTTTTCTATCTCTCCGTGTTACACTGTTTCGAGGGAGCCATTTTGTAGGGTTTTTGCTACAATGGTTTTGCCGAAGAAGTCGGGCTTTAAGCCTTGTAAGGAGTGCAGGGGTCATATGCCAGTGACTACCCCTCATGAGAACTGCCTTTGGTGTTTAAGTTTAGACCATGACATCAGGGGATGCTCTTCTTGTCAGAGCATGAACCTGAAGGCACTTAAAGAGGGATAAAGCTTTTTCTGTCAAAAGCTGAAAAGGAGAAGGGCTGTTGAAGATCCAAGCCTTGGGAGGAGTCTTCATCAGATAAACCTTAGAGATCGCACAAGAAACTACGTAGTCATGGGTCAAGGCATCGCTCATCTGGGGATGCCAGCCCTCAGTCTATATCTCAGACATCGAGAGATCGGCGTCTTAACTTGGGAAGCGAGTCCCACTCTGTCTCCTCAACCGAAGTCACCTGAGGTGTCACCAGCGCTGTCTTTGGTGGAGATATCGGCGTCCCCTTCGAGTCCTGTGGTACAATTTTCTCCTGCATCTCCCATCAGGTCAGGGATTGGAAGATCAGGAGATAAGTCAGGTCCCGCCTCCACAAAAGTAGCAAGAATATCCGATCTTTCCGGCTCCAGGAACAGACCCATCTAATAACTTAAATGCTATATATACCATTTTTACTGGTCCTATGTCCTTTAATTGTGGAATGTCAGCACCTTATAGGCAGGCTCCATTCATACCTTTTCTGCCTACGACTCCATACCAGTGGACTGGGTCAGTGCAGAGGAAGACTCCTCCGTCCGAGATGACAGCAACACTGGCACCGATATCTCAGTCTGAGATGACTGCGCCAATATCTTTGTCGGATAGACCTCGTCTGGCATCTAGTCCATCTACTCCGGAGTGGCATAAGGTCCCGGTACAGGCTTCACCTTTGCTGCAAAAAGCTTCGACGTCTGTACATTCTGTATCAACGCCACGCCTGGATTCCAGGCTGAGGTCAACGAGGGAAGCATTGAGACTGTTACAGGAACAGCAGTATTTGGATGAACAACAGGAACTAGAGGAAGGAGATATTCCTTTGCCTTTCCACGACTTCGAAGGAATTGAGGTAGTGAGTGGGCTGGACACATCCCCTGAGTGGGAATTGTTATCCTCTGGGGGTTATGCTCCCTCTGGAGGTTATTTCGTACCATGGAATAATTAGAAAGGCAGCAAAACTGTTAGACTTAACTCTGCTTACTACAGAATTAAAGTCTAATTTTAACTGAGGTTCTCCATTCATCATCTTCATCAGAGCCCCCGCTACCATTTAATGACGCTTTGTTGGAGCCAATTTTAGATTTATGGAAGAAAGCTGTTACTACTCCTGCAGTTTCTAAAGCCATCACCAGGAGATATAAAGTTGCACTTCATATTTAGAAGGATGGTTGTGAGTAGCCTGCAGTTCCTGAATCCGCATCCAACACCTGAAAGCCTGGTGGTGCAAACTTCATGTTAGAGATCTGCTCCTGGTTTCTTCCCTACGACTCCTGCAGATAGGGAGTCTAAACGTATGGAGGAGTTGGCAAAAAAATAACTTTTTGTCTGGAATCATGGCGCTGAAATCAGTTAATGCTACATGTTTGCTTGGCAGGTACATTCATGCGTTGATGGACTCGGCGAAAGAGGTAATCCCTAAATTGGCATAGGATGTACAGGGCCATTTTGTAGAACTTCTGCAGGATAGGTGGCAGCGAAACAGGTGATACCATCAGGCCTGGATACTGTGGATTCTGTTGCTAGAGCCATGGGTACTTCAATTACTACCAGAAGTCATGCATGACTCGAAGGATCGGGGTTTTTCCCTGATGTGCAGACCTCGTTAATTGATCTTCCATTTGTTGGATCTAGACTTTCTGGAACAAAGGGGGACTCGGCCTTAGAAAGGTTCAAGGAGAGTAATGCCACTGCCAAATCTTTGTGTCTTCAGACAGTCTCCACCACCTATAAACCTTTCTGTAGGTTTAGGGAGTTTGGCTGCAGCTCCTCCTTTCGAGGGAGGCAGCAGTTCCAGGGTCAACTATCTGGCAACCCCCTCTACAGATCCTACAGAGGTCGCAGGAAACCAAAGCAGCGTAGTGCCAGCCATCAGCCTTCCTCCTCCTGCACGTCTTCCTTAGCTGGAAAAATGTCATGAAAGGAGCCTTAGTTCCCTCTCCTTTCGGCATCACATGCTACCCGTAGGGGAAAGATTAATTTATTTTCTACAAGGCTGGGAGTCAGTAACATTAGACTCTTGGGCATTGAGCATTGTAAAAAATGGTTATGCAGTTCACTTTTGGTAGTCTACCCTCCCTCCCCTCCCCAAAAATCTATTTGTTTAGAAGAACACTTGCTGTAGCTTCAGCAGGTGTTAGACTCTGCTCTTAAAGGGCGCAGTGGAGTAGATTTCAGAGCATGAAAGGGGCCAGCGATGTTATTCAAGATATTTCCTGATTTCAAAGAAGGATGGTCGTTTGAGGTCCATCCTAGACCTGAAGATTTTGAACTGGTACCTCAAGCAGGAGAAGTTTAAAATGCTGACCTTAGCTCAGGTGCTTCTAACGCTGGACAAGAAAGACTGGATGGTTTCTATCGACTTACAGGATGTGTTTTTTGACATCTCAGTTCTGAAATCTCACATGAAGTATCTCCGGTTCATGGTAGGGTTGCAGCGCTACTAGTTTGCGGTCTGTCCTTTTGGTCTTACTTCCACTCCGCGACTCTTCACGAAGATGATGAGTGGTCATAGTGCATCTCGGAATGAAGGGAACATCTGTATTACCTTACTTGGACGATTGGCTGCTCAAAGCCAAGTCCCCCAGAGTTAGTACTGCACTATTTGCAGGTGACGACCGAGCTGTTGGTCAACTTGTGTTTTTCGTGAATGTGCTCAAATCTCACTTGAAGCCCTCTTGATACCTCCTCTTCATAGGGGCAGTACTAGACACAACTTTGAATCATGCCTACCCTCCTCCTCAGAGGATTCGGGAAATACAGGCTATGATTCCAGTGTTTCAGGATGGAGCGTTTGTTCTGGTCCTAAAGGTCCTATGCCTGCTCGATCCGTTCACTTCCTGTATTCTGCTGGTCACTCATGCTTATTGGCACATGAGGGCTCTCCAGTGGTGCCTCCGCAAGCAGTGGTTTCAACACAACGGAGATCTCAAGGAATCCATTACAGTCTACAGCGGTTCTTCGATGGTGGAGTGTGGACGGCAGCCTCTCTCAGGGGATGCCGTTTTGTCTTCCACCTCTGGTGACCACAGTCATAACGGATGCTTCCTCTCCAGGGTGGGGAGCGCATCTGGGGGATCTGGAGATAAAAGGTCTTTGGTCTCCAGTAGAACAGATGTTTCCCATCAGTCTGTTGGTTACAGGTGATACACCTGGGTCTCAATGCCTTCATTTCCATTCGCGGTCAGTTGGTTCAAGTCTTGACAGACAGCACAATTGTGTTGTGATACATCAGCAAATAAGAAGGTGTAGAGTCGAACCTTCTCTGCAGAGAGGCTCTGACTCTGGTCCTGGGCTTAGAACCATCAGAGTTGCATAGTAGCAAACAATTTGGCTGGAGCTCTCAACATACGTGTGAACAGTATAAGCCAGCACTTGTCATCCGACCACGAGTGGCGTCTCCATCCAGACGTGGTTCTTCACGTCTTCCAGTTGTGGGGGACACCTCAGATAGACCTGTTTTCCACTCATGAGAAAGCACATTGCCCGTCATTCTGCAGCCTCTAGTAACCAATGCAGGGAGCATTGGGGGACTCGTTACAGTTGATCTGGAGCAACCGGCTGCTTCATGCGTTTTCTCCCATACCTTTGATTCCTCACGTTCTGAGGAAGATTCGCCAAGACCGGGCACAAGTCATGATAATAATAGCCCTAGACTGGCCAAGAAGGGTGTGATACACAGACCTTTCACCTCTCCCTGTGCCCTCCGCTCCATTTCCCTCACAGGGCAGATCTCCTATTGCAGTTGGAAGGTCAGGTTCTACACTCCACCTCAAGAGCCTGCACCCACATACCTGGAGATTGAATGGGGCAATCTGAATTCTTTTTCTCTCCCCCTCAGAAGTGGTGGATGTTATGTTATCAGCCAGGCAACACTCCACCAAGACTGTCTATGCTGGTAGAGGGGCCACATTTGTTAAATGGTGTGAGGAGAGACACATTGATAATTTGAAAGCCAGTTTGTCCAATGTTTTACAATTTGCTGTCTCCTTGGCACAGCAAGGCTGCACAGTTGTGACAGTGAAGGGTTACCTGTCTGCACAGTCTGCTTTTATTAGTTTACCTGATCAACCCTCTTTGTTTAAGTCTCCTATAGTACTAAGGTTTCTTAAGGGTTTGGCTAATAAGTTTCCTCCCACTCCATTTATAATGCCTCACTGGTATTTAAATTTAGCTTTAACTTACTTGATGGGTCCACTGTTTGAACCATTGCATAGTTGGCAGTTGAAGCATCTTACATTTAAAACTGTTCTTCTGCTAGCTATCACGTTGGCTAAGCTAGGCTCTAAATGTGAAACCTCCTTTTACTACTTTCCATGCTAATAAGGTGGTTTTGAGAACCGGGGTGACTTTTCTACCAAAGGTAGTGACTCATTTCCGTTTAGGGGAGTCCATCACCCTTCTGTCCTTTTTATCCTCCTCCCCATCCTTCTACGGAGGAGAAAAGGCTGCATCATCTGGATCCGAAGGGAGCAGTGAGTTTCTATGTGAACAGGACGAAACACTTCAGGACGGATGCTCAGTTCTTTATGGGCTACTTGGGCAAGATAAAAGGCAAAGCCATCCACAAAAGAACACTATCAGGGGGTGCGGGGGGGACATGGGGGTTCATTCTTTGCATTAAAATGTTATTCACTGGCAATGAAGGATTCTCCTTGGGGCATTCTAGCTCTTTTGATCAGAGCCAAGTCTGCTACTTACACTTTGGCTAGAGGTGTACCTGTTGTTGACATTTACAAGGCAGCAAGTTGGGCTTCCCTCCACACTTTCACAAAACATTACTGCTTGGACTCAGAAGTGAGGAGGGGTGGCCATTTTTTCCCATGCTGTGCTACAGGACTTCTTGGTATAGCTAGACAGGCACCTAACTCAGAGTGCAGGACTGCTTTGGGATTCTGTTTAGAAAGGTGAGGAATCCACAGGTAGATGTATCCATCCGAAGAAAAAGATACATACCTTCTGTAA